>NW_019397153.1:38051-111636 GCF_000591075.1 Eurytemora carolleeae
AAATTTTTCCCCCCCCCCCCATATACAGAATCCAATTATCTCCGCCCCTGCAACGATGGTATAGAAGCTTTACAGCTGACCAGCCTGGAATATATACAGACTGTAGGGTAGTCCTTCTTAGGTCTTAGAAGAGAAGACACTTTGGCTAAACAACTTTTCAAAGAGATCAAATACAAGACCTGTACTGATCCGAAGCCAGCTCAATCGACAAGAATTCTTGAAAGAAATATACGATTTAAACTAATTTTAAATTCTTTTGATGTATCCAATTCAAATTATCTTTTACAAATAATAAAAAATCAATTTTTTGTGAAACATTAGTGTTATTCATTAATATAATTTTTAATTCATTTCGTATCAACACTAATATTGAACAAATCATGTTGTATTAAAAAAGCATCCCTGACTGCAGTTTCAGTAATTTGCCGCCAAGAGAAGAAGGTAAAACGTCAGGCTATCTATTGGATAGGAATATATTCTTTATGTTTGAGAGGTTTGGGGATATTGAATAGGATTATATTCTTTGTGTTCAGTTGTTTAGGGGATATTCGATAGGATTAAATTCTTTGTGTTTGAGTGGTTTGTGGGATATTGGATAGGATTATATTCTTTGTGTTTCAGTGGTTTGGAGGATATTGGATAGGATTATATTCTACGTGTTTCAGTGGTTTAGAGGATATTGGATAGGATTATATTCTACGTGTTTGAGTGGTTTGGGGGATATTGAATAGGATTATATTCTTTGTGTTCAGTCAGTGGTTTGGGGGATATTGGATAGGATTATATTCTACGTGTTTGAGTGGTTTGGGGGATATTGAATAGGATTATATTCTTTGTGTTCAGTTGTCTGGGGGATATTGGATAGATTTATATTCTTTGTGTTTTGTGGTTTTTAAGATACTGGAGAGCTTTATATTATACATGTATCAGTGGATCGGGTGATACTGGATAGCATTATATTATTCATGTTCCAGTGTTTTGGAGGATATTTAAAAGGAGTTTATATTATGCATGTTTGAATGGTTTGGAGGATATTGGATAGAATTATATAATTCATGTTTCAGTGGTATGAAGGATATTGGATAGATTTATATTCTTCATTTTTCATTGGTTTGTGGAGGATATTGGATAATATTATATTTTAATGTTTTAGTGGTTTGGAGGGTAGGATTGGAGATATACTGGATAGGATTATATTCTCTATCGTTCATATTCTCGCGATGTCTTCTGCTGTTTCCAACCCAATTATTTACAGCTATTTCAATCAGGTATAAATTTTCATACTATTTTGCATCGAAAATTTTGACCCTGTTCACGCGTAGTTCTTCTGAACCTGATAAGCAACCTCTCGTGATTATGTTTACAACATGATAAAGCTTTATATTTTTATGTTAGCTCTAGCTAACATAAAATTTGTTCATAGGGTACCCGTGGGTACCTTGTGAGTAACGAAGGCTAACTTCTTTTTTAATTCAACGGACTACGTCGGCACGTCAGCTAGTTATCAATATTTCCGAAGTTGGTATGTACTAAAAAGGAATTGAGTTTCTGTCACAAACTTATTTTTTTAATTCCAATATCTTTGCAACCAAGTATTGTAGACCTTTAATATTTCAAACTATAAATTATGCTAATAAGAGAGTCTAAGTTTGAAATATCAAAGGTTTACACCTACAGGTTGCGAAGATATAAGGATTAGAAAATTTGAGTTTGTGACAAAAACTCACTTCCTTTGTCAGAATACTTCGGAATGAAAATAACTCTATGATTTCTGGGAAACCCTATTTTTGTAAAGGAAATGTTTATAGCCAGAAATACTATGATTGTAAATTTACTTTTACTTTATAAGTTTATATCAAGAAACTGTGCCAACATTTCTTTCTCAAATAAAATAATTTTTAATAATAACAGTAGTTCCAAGAAAGAAAAACAGTACTAATACCTTATTTTAAGATAAATTGGTTAACATCCGAGAAAATAAATAAGATTCACATACAAATTTTTTCAACAAATCAAGGCTAGAATAGAGTACTAAACATTTTATTTTGTAAAAGTTGATTTTTCGTATTATATTAAAACTTAAATTTCTGACTTTTAAGTTTCCCACTTTAAGGGTATTAAAAAAGGGTTTCCAATCGGAATTCAGTTGCGCAGAATTGCAAGGAATTGTAATGAATTACAGGGCTCGCAATTGCTCGCAATTTAATTCGAACTGCGTTGGAAAACCTAGATTTAAATTCAAATATTTAATTAATTGCGAATTTCCAAGGTTTTTGAAATTAAATTCTTTTGAGGATTTTTTCATATAATTTTTTTTACTTGAAGGGATTCCGTGTTGAGTTTAAAAGATTAACTGGAAGAAATCATATCGCTACCCCACCACCAACCAGGACTCAGGTAGGGATAAAATCATATTCCACCATCTACTAGGACTCAGGTAGGGATCAAATCCTACCCAACCACCTACTAGGAGTCAGGTAGGGATCAAATCATATTCCACCACCTACTAGGACTCAGGTAGAGATCAAATCCTACACCACCACCAACAAGGACTAAGGTAGGGATCAAATCATATTCCACCATCTACTAGGACTCAGGTAGGGATCAAATCCTACCCTGCCACCAACAAGGACTCAGGTAGGGATCAAATCCTACCCTACCACCTACTAGGACTCAGGTAGGGATCAAACCATACCCCACCACCAACAAGGACTCAGGTAGGGATCAAATCCTATCCTACCACCAACAAGGACTCAGGTAGGGATCAAATCCTACCCTACCACCTGCTAGGACTCAGGTAGGGATCAAATCATACCCCACCACCAACAAGTACTCAGGTAGGAATCAAATCATACCCTACCACCTACTAGGACTCAGGTAGGGATCAAATCATACCCCACCACCAACAAGGACTCAGGTAGGGATCAAATCATACCCCACCACCAACAAGGACTCAGGTAGGGATCAAATCATACCCCACCACCTACTAGGACTCAGGTAGGGATCAAATCATACCCCACCACCTACAAGGACTCAGGTAGGGATCAAATCATACCCTACGACCTACTAGGACTCAGGTAGGAATCAAATCATACCCCACTCCCTACTAGGACTTAGGTAGGGATCAAATCATACCCCACCACCTACCAGGACTCAGGTAGGGATCAAATCATACCCCACCATCTACTAGGACTCAGGTATGGATCAAATCATACCCCACCACCTACTAGGACTCAGGTATGGATCAAATCATACCCCACCACCTACTAGGACTCATGTAGGGATCAAATCCTACCCCACCACCAACAAGGACTCATGTAGGGATCAAATCCTACCCCACCACCAACAAGGAATCAGGTAGGGATCAAATCATATTCCACCACCTACTAGGACTCAGGTAGGGATCAAATCATATTCCACCACCTACTAGGACTCATGTAGGGATCAAATCCTATCCCACCACTTACTAGGACTCAGGAAGGGATAAAATCCTACCCCACCACCTACCAGGACTCAGGAAGGGATTGAATCCTACCCCACCACCTACCAGGAATCCTTTTTCCGATAAGAAATGTGGAAGAAAACGTCGTCTTTCTACGTGTGGTTATTTTCAGCGAATTTCTCCAAGTTGTTTCTTTTACGTAAGAAAAGTGCAAGACACTTTCGCAGAGAAACCAAAAATTAAATAAACAGTTTACATAATCAAATACATGAATATCTAATTCATACTTGATCAGACAAAGCTTTTAAGATTGCCGTTGTAAACCGGGCATTGTCACCTTTGCATGACGGGTTATTTAAAATTACACGTACAGTCCCTTTAACTGTGAAGAAAAATCAGCATGTTGAAAAAAACTTCTTCGAAGCTTGAAATGTCTAAGGCCTACGACATTGTATTGCAAAAAATATAGAAATTATAAACAGAGGCTCAATTTCTTTCAAACATAAATGCATTACATATCAAATAATGTGCCCTAATAAATGTGTTTGAATATATCTATAAAAAGTATTATATTATTCTGTCTAATTCAAAAACTTCGATATTTTCATGTTTTCCCACAAAAAAAAAGATTTAGATACTGTTAAAGTATTGATTTTAGCAAAAATGTATTCCGAACTATTTTGACAGTTTTTTAGCAAGTGACATTTTCATTTTTTTTTAATTGCTTAATATTATATGCAGTCACAGATTCTAAAACATTAACCTGAGAGGAGCCTTTTTTAAATGGATAGGGTCACGGACAATGGATGAGATTGTTTACAGATTATTTGAAACTTTTTAAATATGATGATTCCAAGTTAAATCGAGTCTTCTTTCCGGAGCGGCGTTTTTAATGACTTGGCAAAGACTTTCAAATTGATTGATATGTTTTGCATTTTATTTTCTGTTTGTCTTTATTAACAAAAATGATTGCAAAAGATTAACTTGTTTTTATCTCTGAGAATGATAAACAATAATACTTAAATCTTTCATGCTAAACCCGACTTAAACCCTAAAATACATTTCCATATAAAACGCATGAATAAATTATTTAAACCAGTATTAATTGTATTATTTGGTTCCCCCTCAATATTAATAATTTGATTGCATCGTTTGATAAATGAGTTACGTATAAAGAAATGTTTAAAAAATGATTTCATCAAACTACAAAATATTTAGTTCGCTCTTCTCAAGGGAGTAACAATACAGTGCGGTCCTCTGAATTATGCAAATGTTGAATTAAAATTTAAAATGATTTTTTTTTTATCATGGGGGTTAAATAAGAAAAAGTGGATTTTTTTACAAAAAAATGTGTCAACTGATATTGTACTTGTGCTTACAGTTATTGCTCAGTTGAAATTGTTTTGGTTTAGAGGTCAGGGAGGAAATAATATTATTTTTCATTATTTATCCTGTTTTGATTAAATCAATTTTATTGCTGATCAACGTAAAATTTATGGATATCAAAATATAGGTGTTTTAGAACGGAAAAGGTATTCTAAAGGGGGGTCTAAAACTGCGAAAGATTGTGATATCCTTAAACTATTAAGGGAAATGACAATAAACCCCCCTAAGACCCTAAATTTTTACTTTTTGAAGCAACAGGGGTGGCTGTAAACCCCTAAAGTAGCTAATTTTAGAGTTCGGAAGACAATGGGTTGTTTTTTAAAACAGTCCCTTATGAGCCCCCTATAGGGCAGTCACCATCAACGACGTATTGAATGGGATCTGGAGAACCTGCAAACTGACTTTTCAAAAATAAGTTCTACCAAAGAGGCTAGGGTAACCCTGGAGAGTCCAGACAGCTAGGTTACAGAATGGGTAAAAAATTAGCAAGATGCCAAGACGAGAAATTGGCCCCAGCGGGGAAGGGGAGGAGTTAAATTTTAGCATTGATCATCAAAGACAACCTGGTTGAACCAACAATAATACCAGAAGGATTTAAAATTAGCTATGAAGCCTGTTTTGATCTCTTAGAGGCTAGTTTATCCTCCTGGTTTGATTAACAAATCCAGCAAAACAGAAGTCCCTAGTTTTTGACTGGATAAAGCCCTAAGTCATGTATTAAAGTGCACCATGAACTGAATAAAGTTATAAAGGTTGATGGGAGGCCAGGTTATGACCGGACATCAAAATCTGGCTGACCTCAACCCCATAGAAATCCTTCTGGCGATCATGAAACATGAAATTTTGGGTCCAAGGAAACCCGTTAAAAGGTCATAAAAGAGGCTTCAAAGGATAATCCAACCTCCAAAAGCTTCAAGCAAACGCCTCTATGGATTCCATATGTTGCTTAAGCTTGTACAGAATTGCCATGTCAAAAATGATTTGTGCTATTTTTAAGATTTTTAAAATATAACAGGGTTTATGAACCCCTTTATACATTTTTTTCAAAATCCAAACTTTATTTTAATACATTATACAATTGTTATTTACAAGCGTTTTTTGTTAATATTTGCAAACCAGGAGCAAGATACAGGCCAGTTGTATAACACATGGTACACTAAATTTATATGAAATACTTATAATCTATAAGACCCCTTCTTTTCAATTTCAAAGTAACATTAAGCATTTGCATATAAAATTACAAAGAGTAAATAGTGACAGCAGGAGAAAACAGGCTCAGATTATACATTTTCAAACTTTTAACTGTATGCTGTGGAGAAATATTTATGTTCAAACAGGAGCTGGCCATTACGATGATGCAGAGCTTCACACAGGAAATGGAAACAGTAATGAAAAAAGAGGATTTTGATCATGTTCTTTGAAATGGTGATTTCAACTGTGATTTTAGCAGATATGCCACTTTTGTGGGAATAATTCGGGATTTTTTGCATAAAATTTGACTTCTAGCAGTGTGGGAGGATAGCCAACATTCTGTGAACTACACTAAATACATGTGGATCTACAATCTACATCAATACTGGACCATTTTATTTGCAATGAAAGTCTTCTTCCAATTCCATTCATCATTGATGTCGGAGTTTTACATCTTGGTGATAATTTGGACAGACACTCTCCTATCCTAAGATTTAAATACAGGAAATATTCCAATGAAACCTATCCCTGAAGAAATACCTAAACCTCGTAAACCTGCCTGGTATTAAGCTAAAGAAGAGCACCTAGATCAGTACAAATGTTTACTACATAAGAAGATTATGAATATCGAGCAACCACATTCAATTTACTGTTACAATGCAGCTTGCACTGATATATTGGGGATCTCTTCCTTGGTGTTGTGGCCTACTGTGATGATTTTCTGCTGCTGTCTCCTACCAGAAACGGTTTACAAAACCTACTTCAACTTTGTGAAAAGTATGCTGAGGAGCATAATATTTCCTTTTCAACAAATCCAGATCCATCCAAATTAAAGTCCAAATGTATTTATTTTACTTGTGGACGTGACAGAAAACCGGTGGAGGTCGTCCTTATTTATCAGAAGCTGCACAGGGTCAGTCAGGTTGACCATCTTGGTCATATCATTCATGAATCAGGTTCACAAGATGTAGACTGCAGAAAGGCTAGAGGTGCCTACATCTACTGAATTATTGGGAATTTTCCAATTCTGCTCACCACTGCAAAAGTTATATGTTGTGCAAACTTATTGTTGTTCCTTTTATGGAAGCAATATTTGGAACCTTTTCAGCGAGTATGCCTGTCAAACCTACCAATCTTGGAACACTACAGTTAACCCTAAACAGGCTGGGGTGGCGCCCCCCCCCTGTAGTTTTTTGTCCTAGCACTCTCATTTTTGACACCATGAAATTTTGTGACTTTTATTAAATAGTAATTTTGCATAGTTGGAATCCACTGATTTGGCAAGTTGGATTGATATCTGCATATTCTCTACAGGGCGACTTTGGAAGCAACATTTCAAATATCTCAGACAAAACTCTCTCTAGAATAAATAGCCCGCCAAGAGCCATCTTTGAAGAATGTGGGCCGCTCACCATTCAAGAAGAAGTTGATATCGAATGTCTGCAGCATCTACTGTTACAGCTCTGGGACTGTGAAGAAGACGACATCAGAGAAGAATTAAAGTTGTTAGTTCACAACTTATTTATAAATTGAATTTATAGTCATATATAATATCTAATCTAATATTTGAACCAATTTTATGACAAATAAATCATGTGCATAATTCAGTGGAACGCACTGTAGTTCTTTCCTTAAAATAACTTGCTCTCAAAACACAGCAATTGGTTTATGGGGGGGGCAGGTGAAATTATATTATTTTAGGGATATTTGTAAAAATAAGTCTTTAATGAATCAATGTGTTATTAGTATTCCTTAATTAACCGTCTAATTAAGAATATTAAACAACAAAACCAAGACTAAATGTTTCAAAAATAAAAAACCCAAATATCTGTCATCAAATGAATAGATCTCTATGAATATTCTAATTGATCAAAATCCATACTTTTATTAGAATTATTTAATATCAGACTATATCTGAAATGACTGCAATGTGTGATGTACAAATGTTAACTTTATTTTTTTTCTATTTATACACCTACTGGTTGAAGGGGGCGGTAAATAATCAATTCAGCCAGGATTTTTTTACAAAATTTTTTGAGATTTTTTAAACATTCTTTTCAACCCAAGCAAAGCGAAAAAAGTTAATTTCAGGATGAATTTATACCATAGTATAATATGGGCAGCAAAGAAAAAAATTTTATTATTCTGAAATAATTAACAAAGATTATTGCATTCTTGAACACAACCATCATGGATGGTTGCTGGAGAATCTGGACAGAGGGAGAGACAATGATCAAGATCTCCTCCTGGACAATCTCCTCCTGACCCTCCTGTAGTAGTAGTTACTGGTTCACCTCCAAAGAAAGTAGATCCAAGGGTTCCAACTTTAAGGTTGGAAATCTTTACTGTAGCTTTGGGATAATTTGCTTCCAGGTCAGCTGGGTTTCCTTAAATATTTAAACAATGAATTTTGTAATTTAGCTGGTTTTTATTTTATTTTATAATTTAAATTTTCTTTTTGACATCAAAGCTTATTTTTTTAAACCAAACTGTGTTTCAGATTCATTTAATTTCAATAAAAATCAGGATTTAATAACAAAAAAACATATAGCTGTATTAGTCCAAATCTAGCGGATTTAGATCTGTATTGTAAGCAATCGAATTCTCGACCAATTAACCTTCGTTAATTTATGATTTTTTCAATATTTTCAAGCACGCTACTTTATTCATTTGTTAATTTTTTACAATCACCATTCTCGGTTAAAGACGCCCAGCTCTATACTTATGCTGAACCTTTAACCAAAAGATTAGTTCTCTTACCAGAATCTGTAGAACAAGAACCTCTACTGACTCCTGGTTTACTTGGATCCTAATATAATTCAAAAGTTAATTTTATAAGTAGCTAAAGACATGTAATGTAATGTAAAGATGAGAGAAAATAGATATAGAGTATATGTGTACTGGAGCACAAGCATAATCAGGTAGATAAAAAAATTTTAGAAATTTCTTACACTAGGTAACTAAATGGCGCTAGCATTAAGTTTATACATAATCTATATACTCTAATATGTGAAGGAAATGCTTACAGCATCAGCTGGGAAGTTGCTGTCAAGCCAGAGCATACCAGCTTCATGATCATCCCAGAGGGAAAGTACAAGAACCATTCCATTTTCCATTGAGTCTCCAAAAGCCTGAAGTTCAAACAAAAGACTGTATTAACAATTGCAACCTTTTATATACTAAATCATATAACAGTTAAGGAAAGTATTAATCACCTTCATGCCACCCTTTTCTTGGAAAGCCAGGGGATCACCAAATGCATTCTTGGATTGCTCACACATTTTTTCATTCACAGAGTCAGTTTTATCAACACCTAAATCAAATTAGTAAAAAGTATTCAAACTATGCTATCAAGTTGTGTTGTGAGTATTCAAACTATGCCGTCAATGTTTTGTTTTGAGGGTTTCGATCCTCTTTGAGTAAATGTTGAATGAAGGTTACCCTCATAGCTCACTTGATAGGGTTTCCAATTTCTTTTAAATCAATTTTATTCAGCACTAGTCTTAGAGGGTGCTTCGCGCCTATCTTCTAAATTAATTGTGAACATGTTCTCTTTGTGTACATCGTAAAACAAAACAAAAATAATTCGCGGATTTTCACAAAAAATTTCGCGGATTTTCAAAATTTTCAAAAATTTAATGAAGATCGAATTTTGATGGAGACAAATATTTGAAATTTTGATCATTCATAAACCTTCCCTGTGGTCATGTGATGTCCCACAAAAAATTTGGGCCTGATCGCGGTTCAGCCGTTTTGACGTTTATTGGATACAAACAGACAGACACCCAAACAAACAAACAAACAGACAGACAAGCCAAATTTATATATAGATATGATTACTGAAGCTGAAGAATAATAAGCAATTAAAAACTGTTAAAAGTCAAACTTTGATAACCGATTCTCCAATAAAACTAGGCTCTTGATGCTGCACATAGATTGTACATATTTCATATGACATGAGGTAACAGATAGTTAAACTTCATATGGTAATCATACAGAATAATTGTCCTATTCTTAACTCAGATAAAAGAGTTTCAATACATTTTACACAATATATTGGTTCATTAAGATTCAGAAAATGTCCATAATTGATCCAGACAAAATTGGAAACCTTATCTATTGCTAAAGATGTATCAACTTTATGCAACATCTCTTAATTTCTATATTTTCCATATAGATTATGTTAACAACTTGTATATGTTCTTGACAATCTTACCTGGTACATTTGAAAATGAATTTGCAATTAGGACTCCATTCTGAACATACAGTCGTCTCATCTCCACCAAATCTCCAGTATCTGTGCCATCATTAGTTATAAACTGTGTTACCACAGTCATAGGTTTAGTAGTATCAACCTAAAATTATGGGGCCTTTATGAAAAACAAACTTCTATCATGAAAAACTAATGCTGTTCAAGTTATCTAAATATAGAAGTAATCTCTGTTTGTTGGCTTGTTGTTTTGGTTGTCTGATCATAACTCAGGAACCCCATCAACTTTTATAGGAAAAATAGCTAAAATTGTAATTTAAGACCATGCGCTGGTAACGGCTGGAATAAATATGAGTAACCTAGGCAATGCTGGGTTCCCAAGCTATTCAATTGATAATAATAAATCTTTGTATACCTTAAAATTTGATCCAGGTCCAAAAAAGGTTTGATCCCCCATTCTCCAGCTATGAAAATCACACCCGTCCTTGTCACAAAGACCGTCATATCTATATACAAGTTATTACTTCTTGTAAGTTATGCTTTAAACTTAAACCATACCTTTCCCCACTTGCATTATCCCCACAGTCTTTTCCTTCACATCTCTGAAAATCTCAGATATTATGTAATTTAACAGAGTGTAAAAAAGTGAATGTAGGATGATATGATGCAAAAAAAAATTCTAATTCTTCAAAATTAGTTTGGAAAATAATATGTTTTTATTGTAAATATTTCCTTGGAGTTCTGATTCTTTTGAATTTAAAAACTGTAAAAAAATGTTGAACTGAATTTGCTGTTAAATCTTTAAAGATGTCTCTAGGTCTACTTACCACTGGACCTGTAGTATCACATGGGTGAAGAGTGAATGCTGTAGATATACTATTTGCTTCCCAAATATCTAACTCAACACAACAAGATCCATAATGACCAACACCGGCATTGGCATCATTGTCACTTAAAAAATTTTCTAATTTTGCAAATTTAACATGATTAATCTTTACTAATTATTTAAAACTACTTTACAGGGAAGTTAAGGGAATTTTACTTCATCAAGGACAAAGAGAATAGATTTTATATTCTATTCTCTTTGACCAAGGGTTCCCAAGACCAAAATTGGGGTCTAAAAAAACCGTGATTAAGTAAAATTTCAAATTTCCCAAAAAAGTAGATGTAATCAGTTTTATCATCTTTTGAGATGAAAATGCGTGATTTTTTTGTGAAAAATTCGCAGATCCCGTCGTTATTTTACTTAATTGTCCCAAGATTAAGGGCAGTTTAAATTGCACCCTGCGACCGACGGGTTTCCCGATGCTCTAGCACCCTTGTCCGTGAAGCGAAGTAAAGTAACTTATTAGCGTCCCTCTGTAATGTTGGTCTAAGGGCAGTAAAATAGTTTACCTTGGAATCCAGTCTCCAGAGTTTGCCTCTCCATTAATGAATTTAATATCATGAGGACACTGCGCATCACAATAACCAGTTCCATAAGCGGCTCCTCCCTTTAAGAGATGGAAGCGTTTGGTTTTTTTTTAATTTGTGTATTCATCGTTTGTTAACAACACATTTCTTTACAAAAAAAAAGTTTGTTCATTTGTTTTCAGAATCATTGTTTATTTTCCATCTATATTGTTAGTTTTCCAACTGTATGATTGTTCTATTAAATAATTAGTTCAGTGAAATCGTTTGTCCAGTTAAATTGTTTGTTTAGTGGAATCGTTCATTCATGTTTTTATTCACTTTTTAAAAAGATATTTTCTCTAAATGATCAAAACGATTCGACGTTCGTCCATGATTTGTCAATTTTCGTGCACAAAAAAAATCGTTTGTTTTGAAAAATGTCGCCTTTTTTACAAAATTAATGCTCATCTCTATTCCCTTGTTCGTTGGATGCTTAGATGCACCTCCATCCTTGTCCATTTCAACCAGATAAACAGCACCGTTCAGTCCACATGGCAGCATACTCACATCAACATCCATAGTCAGCTCTTTATTCTTTAGCTTGAACATGTAGTATTCGTTTTCACTAGGATCCAATAGATACATTCGAGATCCAATATTTGTTGAGTAAGGTCCATTAGTGACAAATTGTATACTGACTTCTTTACCAGTAGATGACACCCCATAGGTTCCAGCCCAATCAACATTATCAATTCCATCTAAATACATTTTTTATATTTTAGAGTTTTAATATTTAATATGTATTCTCCAACATCCACATGTAGAAAAAAATTCAGCTTACCAATGCAACAGTTTTGAGTGCAAGTTTGAGGGTCAGGACATACAGAATCATCCCAAAGGTTTCCTTAAAAAATCATTTTAACTCAAAGATGTTATTCTAAAAGTATATTCTTATGCTAAACCTAAAACTGATCCCAAACAGTCTAGAAAAGCCAATTTTAATTGATTTGCCTCGATACCTGTATAGCAATTTGAAGACTGCCCAACTTTATGGACCCATCTCCAGTTTTGGTCCATTGTCACTTTAGTTTTAACTGAAAACAAGGGGGTCAATGCCAATTATGTTGTGTAAATGTGCAATGTACATGTCTTCTAGTGTATATGTTATTCAGATTTCACGTAAGGTTTTACCTGGAGTGCAAGACATTGATCCGGTACATTCCTGGATCTCTAGAGGCAGGGGTTCATTTTTCTTTAGATCTCCAACCAGCTGAGATACAGTAACCCCTACCAGGGTCAGAAGTAGCAACACCTTCATTTCTAATTTAACAAAAATATTACGCTTGCAACTGTTGGGAATAAGCTCACAATGCATCCATTTTAAAATAATAACAATCTTAGAATTCGCAGACATTTCTATAGCCTATAGTGTATTTTTTTGTTTTCAAACAGCAAGTCTAACCGTTATAAACAACAAAGTCACAAAGTTTTAGTGAGATTTTATTTTTGGTCTACAAATACTACATGTATACTGAAAATGCCAGGTCAGCAGAAGCTGAACTTGATACTGAACCTGAACCAGGAACTTACCCTTCACTAAACATAATCCTGAGTTTATCCCTTGTTCCTCCCCTGAATCTAAACCAAACCTTGAACCTAAGATTGATCATGAACCTGAACCTGACCGGTCTAAATCTGAACCTCAGAAATTTTTAGATGGTTTGATAAAAGAAGCCAGTAAAAATCCTCAAGAATTTATTGCTCAAATCTTTAAAAATATGTAAACCTAAATCCCATCAGAATTTTTAAAAATCTCAACCATTAATCGAACCCAAACTGAAAAGGTTTTGGGATTAGTGATGAATGCGGAACCTTTATCATAAATAGTTAAATTTGAAAAAAAACCTTTTGAAAATAATTTTTTTATCTAAATCTAGACTAATAGTAATTATTTGTTTTAAAATCATCTTTGAAATATTACAATATTTCTCTACCTCTAATAGTGAAATAGTGTGTATGTATACTAATGTTTTCTTCTCTTAAATAGCAGGAAAAGAAGATAAGAGCACTTACACCTTTTAGAAAAATAAATAAACATTTTTACGTTTACATTTTATAATCTCTGTTCTGTTTATATTTACATTTTATAAAAAACGACATTTTTTTCTGTAATTAAAAATTTCAACACTAGAAAAATCCTGTGAAAATGAAATGAACGGATAAGATTAATTTCTCTAATTTTATCATCTCCTGCAAATCTATTGATGCGCATTATTTATGTAGAATATAAATATTAATCTAAGATAAGATATGTTAGTTTGTTGACACAATAAATGACGTGTTATGTATCTGGGAATAATTATGGCTGAGTTAATAAATAGATGATATAACACAAAAAGCAAAGTATAAAAGAAATTTTTAACTATTTAATATTTTAGAATACAAAATACAAAAAAGGAAACTATAACATTAACTTATAATGAACCTTTATTCTAGTTCCACTCAAATTTTAGAATCCGTATATCTTTGCAACCTGATGGTGTAAACCTTTGATAGTTCAAACTTAGACTATTTGATTTAAGAGAATTCATAGTTTGAAATACGAGTTTCTTTTAGTGGAATTCCTGCACAACTTTGCTACCTCGTAACTTCAATAGTTTTGATTTTATGTCAAAGAGGCCCAGATTTTGTGAGCCAAATTGTAACCTGCATAGCTCTTCAGAAAAGCTAAAAGTTTTGTTTGAAAACATGCAAAATATCCATCTAAGCTAAATTTTCCCTGACAGGTTATTTTTAAATCGACAAAAAGCGAGGCATTATCATTTGGGAATTTATGTTTTTTTTGTGATTTTTACTATTTTGTTTGTTTTCGGGTTAAATTCAAGATTTTTTATCACTTACTACCTTATGGATTAAAAATCTTGAATTTAAACCTTTAACAAACAAAACAGTAAAAATCCTGCCAAACACATATTGTCCCGCATTATAACACAACACAGTTGCATAAGTAATAAAATGTCGTTTTCTAAACCTATTTATTCTTGCAATTACTGAGATTAGGTATAATAGAATAACATATATATTTGCATAGGAGACGAACAACAGAGGACTCAGGAACAACCTGCTCCAGATAGATCCGACAACAGCTTACACTGTACCAACACCTTCAGCAACGGCTACAGGAATAGAGATGAAGAGTTTTACACGATCAGATCAATGAACAAGAATCCTTGGACTTAAAAATCGAGATTAATCTCATGACTCAATATTGGGGTTTAAAGTTGGGTTGTTGGGTTGTGTAAATTTAGAAATTAGTCTGAACTCGATCCTTAAACTTTAGTCTCAATCGCTAATTATTTGTGTTGATTTTATAAAACTGTTTAAACGCGATCTAACTAATCCCTAAATCCCAATTAGGGGTTTTGAGCATATTTGCACGCGACTCCGAGCAAAGGAATTAAGTCTTTGACACAATCCCTAGCTTTAGAACCTAAAGTCTTAGACCTAATTATTTCAAAGTTTGAAGTATAAAAAGTTCATACCATCATGATGTACAAAGATAAAAACATTGGAAAATTTGAGTTTGTCACAAAGACTTATTTCCTTTACTCGAATGTGGGCAAAAACTCAGTGTGTCCACAACTTATTTTTTTAAAATTATTAAAACATTTCAGGTCTTAGTTGAGCGCAAATTAAAAGACGTATAATGTTACAGAATAAAAACATTTCTAAATTATTGATGTGTGATTTAAGAAGGAATATTTACAACTCAAAAATTCAAGTCTTGTTCCATCTTTTTAATGTTGTAAAGATTGTAAGGAAAAAAGTGTTAAATGGACACAATTAAATCGTATTTATGATGGAATTTGCAGTGTTTTATATAAATGTAAAAAAGAAGTTTTCCCTCCCCGTTAACTAGCCCATCCTTAACCCCACACCCCCGTACACGGAGAGAATCGCAGAATCCCTAAATCTTAATTCACATGATCTCAATGTCAGTGTGTTGTGAAAATACTACCTGGATCGAATTTTATGAATTTTATCTACGTCACTGCAAACTATCTGCACTGAGTTACTGACGCTTCAAATTTCAACACCACCGATTTAAAGAAAAAGATTAAGGAAGAATTTGAAAAGTTAAACTTCATTAAATTCGGTCCCGGAATTCTTACATCTTTGTTTACAAACATGTATACGGCATTTCTGTGAGGAATAATACGCTATTTAGGCTTAGTTTGTTTACAATCATGCCGGAACCTGCAGTACACCTCTGTTGTAAGCAAAGACATGTTGGTTTCTGTTATAACTTCCTTGATACGTTGGTTACCCATAAAGGATGAGACTTCAGAGAAGATTCTAAAGAATTTATACTGTCTGTTTCCTTACATTAATGATTCCATGTTACTTGATTGTCTTTTCGCCTTGGAATCGTCAAATGTAAAGAGTTGCAAGTCGTCTTTACAGTCTCGTCCTTTCGGGTTACCCTGTATGTTCTTGTTTCACTGTTATTGTGTATGTACAGTAATATAAATGTATTTTCTAATTCTGTGTATAAAGTTTGCCTGTAAACTGTGTGCATTTTAGTTTTTTATAAAGCAAAAATGTTGTCCAGAAGCTAAAATTCATTATATAAAGGAGAATGGGTCTGTGTACATTGTAAAATTGCTGTGTTTCTTATTTTTTGCATGACTTAAGTCTAACAGTTGTCTTTCTATTTCAAAGTTGTATAGGTCCTATTGTACCAGATTTCTGAGGGGAACAAACGTTTTAAAAGCGAATTTCATACCTGCAGCCTTTCATAAATGTTAAAAAGATTAAGATTTGATTATTCACAAACAAGATTAAGGTTAAATTATTTACAAACAAGATTAAGATTGGATTAAGCATAATCAAGATTAAGATTAAAGTATTCACAAACAAGATTAAGATTGGATTAAGCATAATCAAGATTAAGATTAAAGTATTCACAAACAAGATTAAGATTGGATTAAGCATAATCAAGATTAAGATTAAAGTATTCACAAACGAGATTAAGATTAAAGTATCCAAAATAAGATTAAGATAAGGTAAAAATGAAAGAAGGATTTGTCAATCTAAACATGAGTCTGTTTTTATAAAAAAAATAAGGAATGAACTGATGATATCTTATTTCTATTTAATATGTCTTTAAAAGAATTTAGTTAAATATCTGTCCCATGTGAACCTTATGAACTCTCCCAAAAAAAATGTCAGATTCATTAACAATTAAATACGTAATAGTTCGTGTCGTAAAAATGAAAAAAAATGAAAGTATAGTGTGTAAAACAACTTAATTTTCGAGGGCATTTCTAATTTGTAGATATGTGACTAAATTATTTGTTAATTATGGAAATTGTCTTGCAGAAAATTCTCACAATTTCTTAAAAGTTTAAAATAGAACACTGAGAAAAGTTATCTACTTTCTAATAAGTTAGAAAATGCTTAAATATTTTTTATTTGATGAAAAGACTCTGGAAAAAGGCGCTCACCCCTTTTTTCTACGTTATTTTTATTCAAAGTAAAAAGTACATAGTCAAATATTGGAGCTAACGATGATATAAAATATTCTATATTGTGTTTTGACAAAAATAAATATTGTTCTTTTCGTGATTATTCAAAAATCTTTTCTAACTCGAATTTATTTGGAATATTTTAAATGTCGAATTCTGCACAAAATTATTATTTCATCTGTGAATTCTAAAGTAGTAAAAAACAGTACACTTTGCAGAAAATGTATTTATGAATATTAAACATAAATGTAGATTACACTGAATATTATTAACAAATGTTTTTAAATTAAAACTTAAACTTGTGAGCCCAATTTCTCTCCTTTATTCGAAAAAATGACATGAACCCATAAATGTTAGATTTTAAATTCCATTGAATTAAAGACCAATCAGTATCAAATATTATAAAAGAAAATGATTTTTTGTATAATTGTATATTGTGAACTATTTGTATCGTTAGTTTCAATAAACGTTTAAAGTTATTTACATTTCTTAAAGCTTGAATATGTTGAAACAAACATATTAGGAATACATTTGTATTCTTCTTTTTAGCTCTTCAATATGAGATATTATAATTATAAATGTTTAAGGTTTCAATCTTACGTGAAATTTACTTTATTTAGACATGGTGCCATAGCCATTTAAAAAATATTGTTTAATATTATGTTTTAAAGGCCTGTCTGCTTTTGCCAATAACTCTTATTTTCTAATCACTATTGTTGACCTTTAATCTCGACATTCTAAAGCTAACTGACGCTGGATGAAGTGGGAGCTAGGCTGAGCGGGGATTTGACATGTGGGGCGTGCTTGCTTCATTTCGTGGTTCCTGTGTACACACGCATTTAGAGAATTAACAGAGGCATTTTGGGCCGGTAAAATCGTCTTCCTTATATTTTCGAATTTATGTTAACAACTATATATATTTGCAGCCTAGTGGTGTAAATCTTTGATATTTCAAAAACTCAGACTAGTTGATCTAAAAGAATATCGTAGGTCTACAATGTCGGGTTGCAAGGACTTAAGGATTATAAAATCAGAGTTTGTTGCAAAACCCATTTTCTTTCAGAATTTTCAGATTAAACTTATCTTTAACTTTTGCAAATGTTAGGTTTTAATTGCAATTTCGCATCAAACATTTTTCTTTACCTTTCTTTGTAGTTGTGCAAAATATTTTGCAAGTATTTAACTTCTCAGAATTTGGCAAATTACACATTTTTCGAAAATTTTTAGCAAATAGCAAATTAAATTTTATTTCAAAATTAGACTTTTGATGTAAAGATTCAAGGCAAATCAATAATTTAGAGGCTATTATCATATACAACTAGCTATAGGAAATCCTTATTAATATGATGATATGGTGTTTAATCATATTAATCATCACAATGAAGGAAGACTAATCATCATATGGTATTTAAACACAGACTAACCAGACCGAACATATGCTCGGCCTGGATAGGCTAAGCAGGCGCACGCCATGCTACAGTTTCATGAAAGTTTTTTTGACTGACATTTAAAGGCCACTTGCTGCATACATTATCCATTCACGGGTTAATTTTTTCAAATTTTAAAGAAATACGCCCATTTTTAACATGAAAAATAACATTTCTTCTATTTAGTCTATTTTTGAAGATTTTGTAGTTCGTATCCTAAGGATCCTTAAATATCACAGAATTCAGATGTTTGCCGTCTGGTGACTGGGCGTTAACAGTACTTGTACACGATAGAACCTTCTGTGAAAAAAATCGCATATTATTATGGGTTTCAATTGATCTCTCTTATCTCTGTATCTAAATAACATAATGAGCGTCTTTAATCTTTAAAAGTTAAAGGAAGTACTTGTGAAAAATTTAAGGGAGTTCAGACCAATTCAATATCGATTGATTTCGACATGTTTTGTCATTTAAAGAATCAAAATAATCATAATCCTCAATCATTCTTAATTTATGATGAAAATATTGAAAACTAGGTTGTCTAATGTCTATATCTCAAATAACAACTTGACCAATTTACCTTAAAATTTTATTAGGGAACTAGACTGAACCTAGGAATTTTTCTAAGCCTGGTTTAAACATCCTAAGTTGAATGTTTGACTTTTATAGAGAAAACTCCAGGCAAAGCTGGGTTCAGAAGCTAGTATCCAATATTTCACGAAAAGAAATTGAGTTTTTGCCACAAACTCTGATTTTCTACCCATTGCCGTTAAAGACCTCAGATGTTATGAATGAAGTATGAATGCCAAAAGATCAAGTAATCTAAGATTGAAATATCTAAGGTTTAAACCATCAGAGTCCAAAGTTATGGGGATTCGAAAATTAGAGTTTATGGCAAAGATTAAATTCCTTTGTCGAAACTAAACATTAGCTTTAAAAGTCATCTAACTTAATCTATAATTAACCAAGCTAAGAACATTTCTGTGGTTCAACCGAGTTCACAGATCAAAATTTGAGGCAAATTGGTCAATGGGTTCAGAAGTTATAATATGACATACAAACAGACAGACAAACAGCTATTACTACTTTATAAGTAGACTAGGTTTAGGAACCCAGCTTTCCTTGAAAACTCAACTTTCGCTACAAATTTAGAATTTTCAAACCAAGCCTAGAACATTCCAATGGTTCAAGGCAAATCGGTTAAGGGATGTAAGAGTTATGATCGGACACAGACAAACACCCAAATATAAAGATCACTATTTTATATTTATAAAAAATATATATCCCCTGACACTGTGGTTAAATCGATATTCTCCTCCAATGATTAATGAAAAAATACAAAAAAAAACTATTTATATTTAGATTCCTTTGTCCATATAATAAATATATGGCAGGATATTTATTTTACATTCATTTTTCTAAAAAAGAATGGTCTAGAGTGATTGATATACGGATATATTGATATGTAAATAGATCACATAGATCCGACTTCTATGAAAATCATTTAAAAACTAAATCAACTCGAAGTTTAGCAACTCACAACACCTTTGCCTTACTAACTCTTACAAACTCTTACTAATTCTTACTAACTCTTACTAACTCTTACTAACTCTTATTAACTCTTATTAACTCTTACTAACTCTTACTAACTCTGACTAACTCTTACTAACTCTTACTAACTCTTACTAACTCTTACTAACTCTTACAAACTCTTATTAACTCTTACTAACTCTTACTAACTCGTATTAACTCTTACTAACTCTTACTAATTCTTATTAACTCTTACTAACTCTTACTAACTCTTACTAACTCTTACTAACTCTTACTAACTCTTATTAACTCTTATTAACTCTTACTAACTCTTACTAACTCTTACTAACTCTTACTAAATCTTATTAACTCTTATTAACTCTTATTAACTCTTACTAAATCTTATTAACTCTTACTAACTCTTACTAATTCTTATTAACTCTTACTAACTCTTACTAACTCTTACTAACTCTTATTAACTCTTACTAACTCTTACTAACTCTTACCAACTCTTATTAACTCTTACTAACTTCTTTTTTGATACTTTTCCATTTGGTTCTCGATGCTTTTAAGGAAAAAGTATGAAAATGTGACAATAAAGTATATCGTATGAAAGATTGAAACTCTTATATATGAAAGATAAAATGTTTTCTTTTTCATTTCTAACATATAACTAAATAAATTTGCTCTTCTCTCACGAGGTCACAAAGTTGCTACAGTAATATCGCATCAAATTTCTTTTTTCTTCTCTCCAGTTTGCAGTGACAAAAAATTATACATCTCGTTGATTTGATCTATATTTTTGTATAAAATTTACAATTAAAAGAATAAAAAGTTTGTTTAAATACTTAAAAGTGTGAATTGACATGCAGTATTTCTTGATTTGTTGACAAAACAGGATTATTTTTGATTGATTTTTATTTTCCAAGCAAAAGTTTAGAAAATACTTGAAAATGATTATCGGTCTTTTTTTATTGACAAATTTTTTTAAAATAAACCAGAATTCAAACTAAAAATAATGCAGTTTATTGATTGTATCCCAACATTAGCATTAGAGTTTTCATGGTTTTCTGTTTGTTTACATCTAGACTCTAGAGTAGAACCAGAGTGTTTACATCTAGACTCTAGAGTAGAACCAGAGTGGGCAGGATTTACACTCAGATACAGTCCAGTATCCGGTATTTGTCACAGCAATAGATTCCCTTTGCTCCTCCTCCTAGAAAACAGAAGTTAGAAAACTATGGAAGAAATGTCGTCTTTGTTATTTCTTTTGTGTTGTGAATCTGTGGATCAAGCATTGCATATGCAGATCTACGGATCGATTTAATTCCTCTTCGATACACGAGATGGTCATACCCTGCAGGAATAACTTGAATTACGGTGATAAAACATTAATCCTCAAATTTAAAAGTACCCACAATGGATATCGAACTCAACTCAACCATTCGACCTATATAACACATTCATTCGACCTATAACACTTTACAGTCTAAATTTCTTTTTAAATCTAAATATTTATTTTGTAGCAAAGATTAAAATATTACAATTGTATTGCAAGTTTACAACTTTCATAAATGGAAAAACTACATTATTTATTTTCTATATAAATGATTCATATGATAGACACAGATTAGACTTTGAATGCCAGTGCAATATTTCGCAGCTGACTCCCTCGTCATCCATTGCTGAGAAACAACAGAACCTTCTATAGTTATTAACCAACTGATATTTTATTTGGTTCTCTACTTTTTCATATACTCTAATTGTCTTGTGCCTAACTGGACAAAATGTACATTCTTTTTCTTCACGGAAAGTAAAAACTGGGTTTGCAATGTTCACAGGTGGTTTTAGTTCGATTTCAAGTTCAGTTTCAGATTCTTGACCAGCTTCAGTCTCATGTTCAGGTTCAGGCGCAGACTCAGTCTCAGGTTCAGGTTCAGACGCAGACTCAGGATCAGGTTCATGTTTAGGTGCAGACTCAGGCTTAGATTCCTCAGTATCCTCAAGCTCTTTTCATCTTCGCTTTTCTATCTTCTAGTAGAGGAGTTCTAGCTTCTTTCAGGGGTTTCCTCACATTCTTCCATGGGCGCCTGATTTCCTGCAATGGGGACTTTGACTCATCCCGCAAGGGTTGTCTAGCTTCCTCCGTGGGGGACCGCACTTCCTTCAGAGGGGACCGCACTTCCTTCAGAGGGGACCGCACTTCCTTCAGGGGGGACCGCACTTCCTTCAGGGGAGACTGTACGGGTCTGTCCGACTACAATTCCTTCTGGGGTATAGTCTCACTTCCTTCAGGGTTGACATCACACCTCTGTTTCTTCTCCTTCTCCTGTAGATGGGTCGAGAAACTCGAGAAAATGAGAAAAATTCTTCTCCATCTTTAGTCCACAGGTTAAGCTTGATATCCAATACTAGATCCACTCCTTCCCTATACAACTCTAAGAGTTTATGTGTAATTCTCATTGCTTGTGTTTTAAACTCCCCGCCATAGCAACAGCTGGGTGAGCTGGTATCAGGCTAGGAGAGAGAGAGTGTCACGATGTGTTGTCGATAGCAGTGTTAGGGGGAGACTGAACTTACAGTCTAAATTTCGACATACAAAAAAAGGAATTTTTTGAAATTAGGCTATTTTTGTTAAAAAATAAAGTTTTTTTTGGTGAGTATGAGCGAGAATTTGTCGCTAATATGGCAGCCATCCAACTTTTACTACCAAAGTTTGATTTCAAAATTTTAAACTGCATAGTGCATACAGCTCAAAATTTATGCATAAGCTTTTTAAACCGAGCCGACTTTGAAGTGAATTGTATACCCTTTGTTTGACAATACCAAATTACGCATACCTTTTTAAAGCCTTGGACAAGTTTATTTCAACTTTGCAAAGTTTAGTTTCTGTAGCTTTGAAGGATTATTTTCGACAAAATTCTGATCAATCTTTAATATTTTAGTTTACAGCGCAGTTTGCCGATTTGAACGAAGAAAATTTTACTTCTACGGAAAACTGAAATAAGTTTTAAACAATTTGCATTACAGGGTTCCTAAACTGGTAAGTGGTGATATAGCTACATGGGAGATTATGTAGATTTGATCAAATCTCATGTCATTAAATCTCATTAAGTTAGTTTCATATTTATATGCTAGTGAATGCATGTTAAACAAAAGTAAATAATGATCTGATCGAATATCATAAAATGTTGATCAAATCTGAAAAGGAATACGAACTGACTAACGAAATGCTAGGATCTAGAACAGACTTGTGATAATAATGAAAAAAAATACGACAGAATCTTTTTTTCACTGAAAAAGACTTCATAAAGGTGTTTAATGTGTGTTGATCTAAACAGTGTTGGGGATGTGTACGTAAAGAAGAAACCCTGCAGAGCTTAATTTTAATATTATTCTGTATTTCTTTGTTTTAAATCGCTAAATAATCTTGCATCGTGTTGGTTTTCTTATAAGCATTTCACCTCCAATACTAAAGTGCAGGCTCCAGGATTAGTTTGAAGAAATTGGCTCCAAGAAATATTTGCAGGTCGCTCCCAAGCAAATGCGTCTTGTTTATTAGTTAGAGCTAGAATTCTACCAGAGGGTGATATATCTCCACCTTAAATATAAAACCTAATTTAAACATATTCTGTGCAACCTTTCATATTTTAAGCTGTGATTTTTTCATAGTTCAAGTTTGAAATATCAAATATTTACACCATAAGGTTGCAAAGATATAAGGATTAGAAGGAGTTTGTGACGATTTCTTAGTTCCCCATTAGTTTATTCTAAATTTATTCAGGGTCACCTATACATAGGAGAGACGATTGAATACCTTTTTTATATGCATGGTTCTCTGAAAGTGTACACTTACCATGCAGATTTATTTAGGATAATCAGATAATGAAAATAACAGAATTATTTCTCCTATAGAGTTTTAGTTGTATGATTATTTTCAGCTGTGGTCTATAAAATCAAAGTTTCAACTATGAAAGTACAATTTTATATTATCGTCGTTGAAATTTTACCTCGGTTCTCGAATTTTTATTTAAAAGGTCTATCCACTAAAACTACCACAATTACACATTATTTGCTATTTCAATCTAACTCTATGTCAAGAATCGTTTCAAAGGGATCAAGAAATATTTCAAATTAACTAATTCCAATTGCTTCACAGTTTTGTTTATATTCGAAATTTATATTTTCCGGTCCAGTGGAATTTTACGCAGTAATTCAGAATGGGACCGAGTTTAATTTGATCATATGCTGGTTAGATAAGATAGATAAGATAATTTATTGCTAAAATACATGTATCTGTGTACAGAACGAGTTTACAATTACAAATTGATGATTATATTAACAGTACAAGTATAAAGCAACTAGGTTTTTAGGGCGCTTCGCGCCCATCTTCTATTTAAATTTTGAACATGTTCTTTTTGTTTACATTTTAAAACAAAGAAGAAAATTTTTTTGCGGATTTAAAAAAAAAATTGGGCCCGATCGGTTCAGCCGTTTTGACGTTTATTGGATACAAACAAACAAACAGACACCCAAACAGACAGACAAGTCAAATTTATAAATAGATTAGGTGGAAAATAGCTCTTGGCTGTTTTGATTATTTTTTCCACCTAATTTCAATAATGATAACAACACATTTCAATTAAATAGATTTAAGGAGAACTAGTTGAGATCAGGGTGCGATTTTATCTTCATACGTGTAAATATGTGAACTAGAAAACTGGTCGAAACAACGAAGTCAAAACCGCTTCCGGGGCAGTGTGTCGCATGTGTCAAATGTCTCATTTATCAAATGTGTTCCAAATTATTTAACTTCCAAAACATACCAAATTTTAGAAAATGAATAAATTTTCATTCTATACATGAAGAATATATCATAATTTTGAAAAAATATTTGTTTTACGGGAAAGTTTTTTTCATGTCATATGTCATATGTCGCATGTGTCAAATGTAGCATCTGTCAAACGTCTCATTAATTAAAATGTTGCAAATTTTATAAGTCTCATCTATCAAATATCCAAGTAATTATAAAATTCACAATATAAATCCGAAATTATTTTTAAGTCAAAGGAATTGAGTTTTTGCCACAAACTCGCATTTTCTAACTCCTATATTTTTGCAACCTGATGATGTAAACCTTTGATATTTCAAACTTAGACTATTTGATCTAACAGAATTAATAGTTTGAAATATCAAAGGTCTAGGAAAACGGGTTGCAAAGTTATAGGAATTAGAAAATCAGAGTTTGTGGCTAAAACTCAATTCCTTTGCATTCCAAACATAAAGAAACCCATAATTTTGGGGATTTTTTTGCGAGAATATTTATTTTTCAATTTAATATATTTGGGTGTTTTACGTCAATTTTTTTCACCTTGAATTTATCTATCGAATTTGATCAATATCTTTTTATTTATGAGGGTAACTTCTTATTTGACATTTGACAAGTAAAACAATTGACAAATGCGGCATATATGACAAATTTAAATATAAATTTGTGAATAAAAAATTGGATCAAATGTCAAATATCGCATCTATTAACTTCCAAAAAATGAAGAAAAAAAAATTATATTATATTTAAAAATGAAGAAAATCATAATTTAAAAAAACAAATTGGATGGGAATGTTTTAATGTCATATGTCGCATGTGTCATAGTCGCATATGTCAAATTTTATATATATTAATAGAAATTCAAGGCGCTTCGCGCCCTTCTTTCTAGCCTTAGAGGGCGCTTCGCGCCCATCTTCTAAATTAGTTGTGAACATGTTCTCTTTGTGTACATCGTAAAACAAAACAAAAATAATTCGCGGATTTTCACAAAAAATTTCGCGGATTTTCAAAATTTTTAAAAATTTAATGACGATCGAATTTTGATGGAGACAAATATTTGAAATTTTGATTTTTCATAAACCTTCCCTGGGGTCCCTAGATGTCCCACAAAAAAATTGGGCCCGATCGGTTCAGCCGTTTCGACGTTTATTGGATACAAACAGACAAACAAACAAACAAACAGACAGACAAGCCAAATTTATATATATTAATTGTTTAACTTGTCAAATGTCTCATCAATAAAAATGTTGCAAGCATCATAATATGAAATTTATAATAAAAATCCGATTTTTTTTCATTTTATTAAATTTGCATTCCAGACGTAAAGAAACCAAAAAAAAATATTTTCCGGAATTTTTTTTCAATTTAATAAATGAAGGTGTTTTATGTCAAGTTTTTTACTGAAATTAAGATTTGATCTGCTACTGAATTATTGACAAATAAGAAGTTTTCCTTGTGAATAAGAAATGTAATCAAATATCAAATGTCGTATATTTCAAATGTGGCATCTATCAAATGTCTTACAGATTATTAAAAAGAAAACTTCTATTTTTTACATATCATATGTCTATGCATTCCATACATAAAGAAAATATAATTTTGTAGAACATTTTTTAATGGATATTTTTTTCATGTCATTATGTCATTAATGAATGACAAATAAAAGTTTTCGTTGTCATTTAAAAAATAACAAATGTCAAATAACAATTTTGGCATTTATCAAATGTCTTACAAATTATTAAACTTCCAAAAATTTCCGAATTTTCTAAAATTAATTTTTCATTCCATACATAAAATATCATAATTTTGGATAATTTTTTTTATTTCACATGTCATATTTCTCATGCGTTATATGTCACATCTGTCAATTGTCGTATCTGTTAGTTGTTTACTTGTCAAATGGTAAATAATAAGTGTTCCTTGTGAATAAAAAATTCGATCAAATGTCTTCACATTAATGAGCCGATAAAAGGTTCAAGGGAACCGTCGTCAATCGGCCGGAAGGACCACTTAAAATTACGCTTACAATCCCTTAAAGCTGATCATCTGATTGTTACCTGTAATCCAGTAACTAGGTAAAGTAACTACATGCTCCAGAATAAACACATCTGAACTGCTTTGGGGGAATGGAAACCTAAAAAGCATCTGTTAATAAATTTTAAAAAAACATTTATTCTTTATTTATTGATTATTTTAAATAAGGAACCCCTAAAATGAATATTTCAAGGAATTGTTGCCGTAATTTAAATTGACCCTTTAATTTAAAGAGGATCATGTCCGAGATTCACAACGTACCCTTGAACACTAATCTGATCAATAATATGGAAGATAACGTAATATATCTGGCATGATAATGTCTCCATTGTTTCGAAAGCAGGAAATGCGTAAGTCACTCTGGTAGAGAAAAATACAACTGAAAATCAATTTTCAAAATTATAAACATACTTGGTCAGACAAAGCTTCTAAGGGAATATTTGTGAATCTTACATGCCACTCTATCAATGGAGGTTCACTTAAAATTACGTTTACAGTTCCTTTAAGGGGCTTACTTGTAAACTTCCGAGATAGCGTGAACTCGGTCCTTGGTGAATAGAAATATGTCTCCGTTGGACGGATCAACAGCCAGGGCCTAGGGTTTAAATAGATGTGATTAAAATTAATCTTTTCATTCAGTGGTTAGTGTTTATATCAATACAATGAAGGCAACTTTTTTATCTAAGTTTTTATTTCAAACAAGCTTTTTTCAATTTACAAGTTTACAGATTTCTTTAACTCAAATCTCAACATAATATCTATTTAAGATGTATGACTCATCATTCTTTCAAAAAAGGCAGTTTTCGTTATAATGCAAAGCTTTGCAATAGCTCCAAAGAGAAAGAAAAAAACATTGCAAAACTGCACACAAAATATCTATCTAAATTGCTTTTGACAACAGGAAGCATATTGTATAAATCTTTCAGGGAAGTTTTGCATTTTTTGCTATTTGATTGGATTTTGAAAAAAAAAAATTTGATATTTACAAATCTGAAATTTTTTCTTTCCTGGTAGCGCGATATCTGAGTAACAATGAGGGAAATCTGACAATTAGGGAAAAAGCCCTGACAAGGATTTTTTCACTCCTTCCCCCTGATATCCTCATATTCCTACTTTGATACATTTTTTTCATACGTTTTCTGCAAATAGTTTGTTCTAAATCGTTCATTTATATAATTAATTTTTTATATGATAGTTTTTTAAAATCGTATTTTCAATTTTACTTTACTTGAAATATTTTCATTTCTCCCCAGCATAATTTTTACTTGAACATCGATTATTATTTATAATTCCCCAAATCATGTTTTATTTTCTAAATTAATGTTAAAATTATTTAAAAATTAATAAAAATCGGCGATAACTTGAATTTTATTAGACATTTTTCAGAAATTTTTGGGTCAGTGTGTTCAGATTTGATTGTAAAATCGGATTCTGACCCCTAAACCATTAAAGAAGTCATGGCAAAGAAAATCTTTAAGTTATCCAAGGTCGACCTTTTGGGTCGATTTAGAACACGGTGATATGCGACATTTGACAAGTAAAACAATTAACAGATACGACATTTGACGATGCGACATACAACATATTACATAAAAAACATTATCATACATTTTTTTCTTTTAAAATAAGTAATATCTTGGAAATTTGACAGATGCGACATGACACCAGGCTAAATTTGACATTATGAATTTCTTTATGGATTAAAGGCAAAGTTTATTTTTTTTAAATCAAAAGTTTTTGGAAGTTAAATAATTTGTATGACATTAGATAGATGCGACATTTGACATATCACATATGCGACATTTGATCGAATTTTTTTATTCAAAAGGAAAACATCTTATTTGACATTTGACAAATGATACAATTAACAGATACAACATTTGACAGATGCGAAGTACACATATATGACATAAAAGGCATTCCCTTAAAAAAAGTTCCCAAAAATTATGATTTTCTTTATGTATGGAATGATATATGACAAACAACATTCTCGTATACAAAATTTCTGTTTAAAAATTTGTAAGACATTTAATTGATGCCATAATGACATATGCGACATGTTTTATTCACAAGGAAACTTTTTTTTTGCCATTTATTCAGTGGAAAATCGTATCTTCATTAAGTGAAAACTTGACATAAAACATCTTCAAAAATTTAATTGAAAAATAAAAACTCCCAAATAAAAAATGTCTACAAAAATATCGTCTTCTTCATGTACAGAATGCAAATTTAATTAAAAAAATAATTTTAATTTTTTTAGATTTCATAATTTCTTAGACATTTGACAAATGCGACTAATGACATTTGCGACCATCTTATTGATAAGACATTTGACAAGTAAAACAGTTAACAGATACGACATTTGATTGATGAAACATTATAGTGACATAAAAAACCATTCCCATGAAAATAATTCTCAAAAATTATGATTTTCTTTATATGTGTGGAATGCATAGACATATTTATGATGATATATGAAATAACAAATATTCCCGTAAAAAATCTTATCTTTTTAATTTGTAAGACATCTGACATTTCATTAACCTTTTTACTCACAAGGAAAACTTCTTGTTTCTCATTATTTCAGTAGAAAATCGTTGACATGAATTATCCTTCATATATTAAATTGAAAAATAAAAATTCCTGCAAAAAATGAGACATTTGATGAGTAAAACAATTAACAGGTATGAAATTTGAAAGATGCGACATATGACATATATGACTTAAAAACATTCCTGTAATTTTTTTTTCAAAATTATGATTTTCTTCATTACAGAATGCAAATTAAATTTTTTAATTCGGCCTTTTGGATCTTAAATAATTTGTAAGACGATAGATGCAACATTTGACATTTGATCAATTTTTTTATTCACAAGGAAAACTCCTTATTTGACATTTGACAAGTAAAACAAGTATAGATACGACATTTGACATATGTGATATATGAAAAATTACATTAGAAAAATATTCTCAAAAAAATCCAAAATAACAATTTTCTTCTTGCATGGAATTCAAATTTCATAATTTCTTGGAAATTTGACAGAGCTTGGCTTTAATTACTTGTAAACTTGTAATTCGAAAAAAGCTGGTTAATACTTAAAACTTAAATAATAAAGTCGTCTTCATTATATTGATAGAATCGCCTACCACCATAGTTAGTTTTGATTTCATTTTTATTTTACCTCGCAGTCATGACTAAAGCCAGGGTAAGCTGCACGATATACATCAATATCGTCTTTGTTTATCAAGATTTTTTTCTTATTATTCATTTCCACGAGAGGTTCAGCAAATATTTGTTGGTAAGTTTTTCCTGGATTAATATTGATGTAGAAAAACATCGAAATATATTTCCTACTTTGAAGTTGTGCATTTTACAGATATACGTCTACACTTTTAACAAATTAACATCTCAATAAATAATAATATTGCTAATTAACGAGCAAAGTTTCCATCGTATTTTTAAAAATTCAGTGTTCTAAAATTAGGTAAAAATAAAAAAATAATTCTAAATGTTACCTCAGAACTGATATAGATGTTCTATTAAAATCATTGTTTCCAGTATCCGACACATAAATATAACTCCTAGCAAAAATATTATTCCACTTTTTACAAAAAAGCAAGTATTCAAAATAAGTAATAACTGTCCGTAGGTATTGGAATGAGTTTAGTCTTTTATTGACACTAACTTTTATACCATCAACGGTTTTAATTTTTAATATCTTTAAACTTGATGTTAGATCACTAGAAAATCCAGGGTGCTTATTCAATTAATAGCAAGACTAAATTGTTCAACTTAGTCTAAGCAGTTCAACTATTAATTAATTAATAAATTAAATCTGGTTCAGAATTAGTCTACAAATTTTAACCCTTTATCTATAATTTATAAAAAAAAATAGCGAAGAATTATATTCCGTTTTTTGATTGATTTTGATTTCTATCTTTTGCATAAATATCATTTTGAAAAAGCTCAAAAAATTGGTAAAAAATATAAGTGCATGCTACAATTTTTGCAGATGTCTCTGAAATGGTATCCTTCCTTTAATGGATTTTTCACTTCATTCTTTTAAATTAAAATTAATCAAAGGTCGGATTTTATGAATAGAGGGACTTAGTGGAAGTAATTCAACTAGCTAAGCATTTTAATCGCCCCATGCTAGTTAATATTACTTATATCTTTGCAACCAAATGGCGCTGAACTACCCACCACCGCCGGTTCAAAATATGAATTATCGATTTAAATCCTCATGAATCTTTAATTTTGAATCCGGGATTAAAAATTTGAACTGTTGATAAATAGTTTAGCAACCTAGCTCAAGTTCAATAAATTTGATCCTTGTTTCAATGTAAATATAAAATCTAATACTTGTTATCAAACACCGCTACAGCAATATCCTCCCAATCCACATTCACTTGATCTTCCAGCTCCAGGGTCAACACCAACTCTCCTGTCTCACTATGGTTAAAGGGACTGTAAGCTTTATTAAACCTTACCCGTCATTTGAAGAGTATCTCTAATTAACATCGGTACACTTTAAACCTTTATCTAGTGCGGAAGATATTTACATTTTATCGATGAACCTTTTAGAAATATATATTTGAGATTCTCGAAGAACCTTTTCGGAATAAAATTTAAATTCTTGAGGTAATAGGAATACATTTTAGATTCTCGAAGAACCTTTTTAAATTCTTGAGGAACCTCTCAATAATACATCTCAGATTCCTGAAGAACCTTTTAAGAATATATATTAAATTCTTCAGGAACCTTTTAGGAATACATTTCAGATTCTCGAAGAACCTTATAGTAATACAACTTTTAAGAGTACATTTCAGATTCTCGAGGAACCTTTTAAGAATACATTTTGGATTCTCGAAGAACCTTTTAAGAATAAATCAAATTCTCCTAGAACCTTCTCAGGATACATCTCAAAATCTCGGTGAACCTTATGAGAATACATCTTAAATTTTCTAGTAGGCTTTTAAAGTCAAAACCATTTAAGCGTTTAAAACAAAATAAAAACTATGAAATGCCTGTAAGTATTCGAAATTCGAAATATCAATAGGGAATCTTACAATATAGAGGTTGACATAACTTTTTACAAACGGATCTAAAAAATTCGTTTTTACCTTTTTACTTGTTGTATACCTGACAGCGTAAACCTCTGGTTTCCCTCCATGATCATTTATTGTCCAGAGTACTCCAAGGTTTATTAGACTCACTCCTAATCCACTCATCTAGAAACAGTTTTATATACGCTAATAAAAGGGACTGTAAACGTACTTTCAAATGTTTCATATTTCCTTTAAAATTTAAATTACGAAAATTCAACCTCAATAATAATTTTTAATTTTCTGTCAAAATGATCAAATAAAGAAGTTAATAAAAAAGAAATCATGTTCACAGTCTCCCTTTAAGCTTTAAATTACGAAAATTCAACCTTAATAATAATTTTTTAATTTTCTCTCAAAATGATCTAATAAAGAAGTTGAGAAAAAGTGATTTTGTTAATATTTGGCTTATTTTTTCTTGATATTCTTGGCGGTATATTATGGTATCTTATTGTTCCTAGAGGAACTGTATAATATTACACCCCGCCATGAATATATGACCTCTTGAATGTCTGGATCCTCTACAAACCCAATAGGAACACCAGGCAGTATTTCACAGGGAACTCTGTTGCAGTTCATCTTTTGGAACATATTCAGGAACAGTATGATTATACAGCTCAACCTAGATACAAGGAAAATATTCAGGAACAGTAGGATTATACAGTTAAATCTAGATACAAGGAACATATTCAGGAACAGTAGGATTATACAGTTAAATCTAGATACAAGGAACATATTCAGGAACAGTAGGATTATACAGTTAAATATAGATACAAGGAACATATTCAGGAACAGTAGGGTTATACAGCTCAACCAGATACAAGGAACATATTCAGGAACAATAAGGTTATACAGCTCAACCAAAATACAAGGAACATATTCAGGAACAGTAGGGTTATACAGCTCAACCAGATACAAGGAACATATTCAGGAACAGTAAGGTTATACAGCTCAACCTAGATACAGTTGGAACATATTCAGGAACAGTAGGATTCCACAGCTCAACTTAGATACAAGGAACATATTCAGGCACAGTAGGATTTTATAGCTCAACCAAGATAAAAGGATTACATTCAGGAATCGTAGGGTAATACAGCTCAACCAGATACAAGGAACATATTCAGGAACAGTAGGATTATACAGCTGAACCCAGATGCAAGGAACATATTCAGTAACAGTAGGATTATACAGCTGAACCCAGATACAAGGAACATATTCAGGAACAGTAAGATAAATATCTCAACCCAGATACAAGGAACATATTCAGGAACAGTAGGATTATACAGCTCAACCTAGATACAAGGAACATATTCAGGAACAGTACGATTATACAGCTCAACCTAGATACAAGGAACATATTCAGGAACAGTAAGATAAATAGCTCAACCCAGATACAAGGAATATATTCAGGAACAGTAAGATAAATAGCTTAACCTAGATACAAGGAACATATTCAGGAATAGTAAGATAAACATCATTATCATTATTCTTAACAATATTATAAAAGAATTTATCTCTGTTTCTTTCCAAATACATTCCAATTCCATTCAAATCACATGAATGTCTGTCTTTTGTATTGGGCAAATTAACGTCAAAACGGCTAGACCCATTAAGCCCACACTTAGCAATTCCCATGGACCCACTAAAGGTTTATGGCTTCTCAATTACCTGGAAAAATGCTGATATTTACGATTTTTAAAAGACTACAAATTTAAGCAGAGAAATTAGAAAAGCGCCGTAAATTATTTTTATAAAAATTAAATGTGTTCGTTTTGATCAGAGTCAAAGAGAACTACATATTTTGACAAATTTGTGCGACCGTTATTTTTCAAAATATTGCAGGGGAATTAGAAAATTGTGAAATAAATGTCATTTTGGACTTTCTTTTACTGAAAAAAGGCTTCTGTAGATTTTTTATGTTTAATCGTTGCGACTACTATATATTTCTAGAAATGTTTTAAAGCATGCATTAACAACATTATTTAAGTAAATGAAAATAAGAAGAAATATATTTCACAATTTTCTGGTTCCGTGTATATATGTAATTATTTTAAATAAAAAACGTTGCTAGTGCTTTTTTAATATTTAGTGCAAAAAGAATAAAGAAAAAAAAACAAAAATTCAATTTTAAAATTGTCGTCTTTTGGCGTTATGACATGATTAAAAAATAATACCTAATCATCTTTGAGAGATAATGGTAAGTGGACAAACAGTTACTATTACGCTGTTTAAACAACTTATCAATATTCAACAAATTTATACAGGGGGTCAAATTTTTAAATTTAATAATCAAAAATATAAAGAGAAATGAAAAGACGGTTTTGATTTATTTCATTCAGAAGATTACAAATATCCCGAACAAAATTGAATTGTTAAAACTCAGTTTTATTATCAAATAAAGATTAAACCAGTTAAAAGCGGATGAAAAGTTAAATTTATAGTTAATAATTTAAAAATATCTAAACTTACAGAACTGTCTTTATCTACTTTTTGCTTTTAAACAGCATCCACCGTGTGACGTTCACAATACATCTTTTATTTTTGTTATTTTTTTTATCTGGATGATAAATGCATGATATCTGGATGATATGTGGGTGATATCTGGATAATATCTGGATGAAATGTGGATGATATGTGGATGATATATGGATGATATCTGTGGGTGATATGAGGGTGATATCATCCAGATATCACCCTCATATCATCCACATATCATCCACATATCGTCCAGATATCATCCAGATATCATCCACATATCGTCCAGATATCATCCACATGTCATCCACATATCATCCAGATATCATCCACATATCATCCAGATATCATCCACATATCGTCCAGATATCATCCAGATATCATCCACATATCGTCCAGATTTTATCCAGATATCACCAATCCAATCCAGTATCCTTCTTCAACCCATCATCCTGTAATAATCTAAAATAACACTCATACATACATACAGCACACATATTTAACAATTACTTATTCAATATATGTTATACTGTATTAACTTACCATTAAACCTGTTACAAGACTGTCTAAGTGGAACTTCTATTTATCAAAAAATCAAGAATTTACTGACATTGATTCTAATGAAAACATTGATTTACTCCAAAATGAAATTTCATATCAATTCTTTTGAAAAATCATCAAATATTGTTAAATTCTTACTTAAAAATGCAATTTTGTGCAGTTCAGGTTTCGTGAATACATTGACACAGAAAATGGGATTCAAAAAGTCGAGTTGAAGTCGAGTTTAAGCACCCATATTTCACCCAGTTGATGACTGGGAAAATATTGGATTTACAAATGTCGAGTTTAAGTCGAGTTTATGCACCCAGATTTCACCCAGTTGATAAGTGGATTTCAACAGTAAAGTTTAAGTCGAGTTAAAGTGGAGTTTTAAAGTGGATATTTGAACTCCCAGTTCTCACCCTGATTGGTAAAAACTGGGCTTCAAAAAGTCGAGTTTAAGTTGAGTTTATGCACCCAGATTTCACCCAGTTGATGACTGGGAAAATATTGGATTCAAAAAGTCAAGTTTAAGTCGAGTTTATTCACCCAGATTTCAACCAGTTGATAAGTGGATTTCAAAAGTGAAGTTTAAGTCGAGTTAAAGTGGAGTTTTAAAGTGGATATTTGAACTCCCAGTTTTCACCCTGACTCGGTGATAACTGGGATTCAGAAAGTCGAGTTTAAGTCGAGTTTATGCACCCAGATTTCACCCAGTTGATGACTGGGAAAATATTGGATTCAAAAGTCGAGTTTAAGTCGAGTTTATTAACCCAGATTTCACCCAGTTGATAAGTGGATTTCAATAGTGGAGTTTAAGTCAATTTAAAGTGGAGTTTTAAATTGGAAATTTGAACTCCCAGTTTCACCCTGATTGGAACCAAAACTGGGATTTAAAAAGTCGAGTTTAAGTTGAGTTTATTGCTAGAACAAGGATGAATTTACCCTGGATTTAATGCTAGAACAAGGATGAATTTACTCTGGATTGAATTCTAGAACAAGGATGAACTCTAGATTGAAAGCTATAGCAAAGATGAATTTACTATGGATTGAATGTTAGATAAATGATGAATTTACTCTAGATAGAACGCTAGGACAAGGATGGATTTACCATGGATTTAATGCCGGAACAGGAATGAATTTACTCTTAATTGAATGCTAGAACAAGGATGAATTTACTCTGGATTGAATCCTAAAACAGGAAGAGTTTACAATGGATTCATTGCTAGAAAAAGGATAAATTTATATTGGATTGAATGCTAGAACAAGGATGAATTTACTCTGGATTGAATACTAGAACAAGGATGAATTTACTCTGGATTGAATGGTAGAACAGAAATGAATTTACTCTGGATTGAATGCTAGAACAAGGATGAATTTACTCTGGATTGAATGCTAGAACAAAGATGAATTCACTCTGGGCTAGAGGAATCCATCATCTGGGGAAATTAGACACAATCTAACCTAAAGTTAATTTAGAGGCATCATTCTGGGATTAATATATTTTAAAGTAAAAAATCTAAACCTAATGTTAGTTAGTTTAAATATATCGTCCTGGAGGACGGATTCAATCTAAACATTATCTGGAGAAATTATTCCTGATCTAATGTTAGTTTGGCGGAGAGCTCAGCCTAAGAATAGATTAACTCTAGATATTTCTTGGAGATTTTTGTGCTAACTCAATGTTAGTTTAGAATGCTTGCACCTTGGATGGATTTATTCTAGAAATGTTATAGAGATTTGAGTCATAAACTTATATGTAAGTTTAGTGATCTCTCCCTGGAGAAATCCATCCCAGACTGAGCCCTCTATACGAACCAACATTTGGTAAATACTAATCTCTCTAGGCGATCTTTAGATATCATGTATCCAGTATCTAGTATCCTGCATCCTGTATAATGCTGTATCCAGTATCCAGTAGAGATGGGCAAAGTTTTTGTGAACGAAAAATTTGTTGAGAACGAACGAAATTTGTCTTGAACAATGGTGTCTTTATACAGAAGAAAAGAACGATGAACGAAGGATTTAGATCGCTCAGAGAAATGAAAAATCGATCGTGTTTTCTTAAACAAAGAATAAAAAATAAGCGATTTTATTCGGTTGAAAGATCTTGAAAAAAATAGCTATCCGTGTTTTCACGGAACGAAAGATTTTAATTAAAGTTTTGAAAAAACGATAGTTTTTCATTACTAAACGAACTATTTTTTAAAACCTTTGAAAAACTATAATTTTGTTCATAAAAGAACGATATTACTGAACCAGTTATTTTATTAAACGATCGTTCAGCGAGAAAACGAACAATTCAATAAATAGTTTTGAACGATTTAAAAAAACCGAACGCGCCCATCTAATATGTACGTTGATCGTATGAATATGATTGATTGTATATTAAAAGGGGGGGAGATGGAAGCAAGACAAATTTCAGAACTCGTCGCTTTTTAATTGTCCAATGACTGCAAGTGTTATTGAAGGGGGTGAATGGGTGGAGGGTGGTGTAGCGGGCGGTCAGTGGTTTCCCAGATAGTTCAGTCAAAACTTAACTTTCGTAGAGTGAACACAATATTGTGGCAATATAGTGATTAAAGAAGGAATTGCTTAATAATTTGAAATAAAAAAACTTATTTTCGTACATGGGAATAACTTTTCTCGGTAAGATAAACTAGGTCCCCCCCCCCCCCCACATTACATTTAGAGTTTTTTTAAAGGGACCGTTCACTTATTTGGGTAATTTCATAGTAAACTAAACATCCTATTAGCTGTTTATTGGTATTTGTCGTACTTTTTAAAGAAAACTGCAGTGGCCTGAGAAAAAGCCGATTTTTCGTTCAGAATTCGAGCGCAAAGGGACAGTCCCTTTGTCTGAAACACGATACTAGACGTTATTCAGCAACAACAGCCTAAACAAATTTATCATATTTCAATGCCATTATTTGTTAGCTATTAAATAATAAAATATCAAAATTTTCATATTTGAGTTAGTAGTAAATTTACGTTTTAGTATCAAAACGTGTAAAATGTATATACAAAGACGACGTTGTCTACGACAATCAATTAATCATTACGCAATTTAGGTTCGTAGAGTGAACTCTGCGTTTGATGTAAATAAAATGTACATCTTAACTTGCAATGGTGCAATTGGGAGTAGGGTTTCCACGAAACACTAAATTCTTTTGCGCAATGTTGCTTGGTTTTCCACGAAATTACTTTTTTGCACAAAATTCCGCATCATTTTCGTATCAATACGAAAATCGTGCAAAAATTGCGCAAAGATTTGCTTACGTTTCGAGTAAAAATTGCACGAAATTTCGATGTTTTTGCGCATTGATGCGCAAAAGCCATTTCGCGCAAATTCTGGAGAAAATCTTGGTATGCTGGCCGAATGAGCCCCAATTCTCAGGTTTTAGGTCATCGGACCGTACCGACTATTACACCGTTTCCCATCAATAAATCTCAAGTATAACTGCATGAGTGGGGGCATATTCCCCTCCCTTGCCTCCCCCCTTGTAGAGAGGGGGGGGGGCAAGAAGTCTTCCCTGTTTTGAAATCCGGATTAAGGGGGGGGCATGCCCTGGGAAAGGGAAAGGGGGTTTATTAAGTATTTTTAGATATTTTCACTATAAGTTCTGCCACTTATTATGACATTGCAAAAATGACATATATTCATGCGAATATCATGACAAAATTCTGACTTAAATTTCTTATTCATGCGAAATTATGACATTCAATTAACTACTAGATACTACAATTTTATATTCGAAATGTTTTTTAATCCATGACATCGACAAAAAACAACAAATAGTGTATAGACAAAGTGACTGTCCATTTGTGCTCGAATTCTGAACAAAAAATTGGTTTTTTTCCGGCCCCAGTTGTCTTTGAAAAGTAAGACCAATACTACATCAATAGCTAATAAGCTATTTAGTTTACCCTGAAATTACCCAATTAAGTGAACGGTCTCTTTAAATCATAAAAGAACCTTTTTTTTAATTAATCTTTAATTATTATCACCCCAATCTGTGCATATTTCCGCTTTAGCAGATTTTTTGTCTGGAATTGATTTGTGATGTCACAGTCCCTCTTCTGGAAGCTAAGGATTTTGATAACGAATTAATTTTTTTAATTGTAGCTTCTCTACATAAAGTAACTTGTGCATTTCATACAATTGTAGGAATTATGGAAAATAAAATCTTTGTGAATTTTCTTCATGAAGGTTCACTTGAAAAATTATGCTTACAGTCCCGTATTGTTCAAATATTCTACTAAAATGAGACAAGGTTTTTTGTATTGTTCAATTTCATCTTAAGTGAATATTTTTAAAAATAAATTTTTATCTACTTTACAAGGGAGTGACCGGCAATATATGGTGGTTGAACTGAATGTGTAGTATTGTGGACAAATTTTTAGGATTAATTGAAGACATATAAACGTATCTACGACGTATATTTACTGAGTTTGAGCGCAAAGTCGACGTTCAAAATCATGAATTTGGTTGGGTACGTTTTCAGAATCGTTTTTTAGATCATTAAATGTAAACAAATTCTATAGTAAACTATTTAGTTGTTTAGGAACAGGTTGAGAAAATAAAAATTAACTCTTATCATCGAAAATAAGTAATCTTATCCAATTATTAGTTTCCATAATCTCTCATTATTCACAAAGATTTTCTGCAGATTTTCTGAAATTTTTAAGGAAAAGACAACATTTGAAGAATTTGTAGAAATCGGCGAATAAATTCATAGAAAATAAGAAATTTAAAATAATGATGAAAACGAAATAATTCATTTCATTTCATATTTTCATTTCATATTTTTATTTAACTACAAAGCATGAGATAATACAAATAACAAATCACAATTTACTATGTAGTTTGGAACCGCCTAACCAGAGTTGGTTGTTTTGATTGGTTGGCCCATTATAAGCGAATAAGAATTGCAAATAAATAGATGGATGTACACTGCAACATTGTACATTTTAAACAAAACAATGATGATAAATCATGAATAAGGTAAGGAGGGGGTGAAAAAGTATAAGGGAAAACAGTTATTGTTTTTACAGATATAACTTGCATAACTATCTAAATAGTTTTTGAAGATTTTTCTTTTAAACAGTTTTGCAGATTTAGTTTCAATTTAAGCTCTAATTCAATCGATTTCCATAATTTTGGAAATAAAGCGGAAGGAAAATATTCCGTTTTAAAAAGAACCCGCTCAAGTTTATATGATTTTGTTCTATTTGGTTCAGCTAAAGAATTAATATCACGGAAGGAAGTTGGAAGGTTTTTATAAAAGTATTTATGCATAAAAGTATTCATAATAAAGATAAAACACCTAGTTCATCAAGTATCATCAAGATTTAGAAGTTCTAATCTGAAGAATATTGGATCTGAATGTGCTTTTAATGAATTATTATTTACCGCTTTAATTGCCCTTTTTTGCAAAGATTTGATTTTCTGTAGTTTAGCATTTTTTACGCCCCTCCCCCTCATGTTATAACTCCATACTCAATGTGTGGCCTTACAAGTGCGTTATAAACTAGTAGGCGAATGTTTAATGGTAAAATGTTTTTAATCTGATTCAGAGCAAAAATTGAGCTGGCAATTTTGTTTAAAACATGTTCTATTTGATAATCTCAATTTAAGAATTCATCAATTTTGAGTCCAACAAATTTAAAGTATTTATTTGAGTCAGTTCCTATTCTTTCCAGAGTCTCATTTCCAATTTTTAATTTGCAGTTCTTAGGATCAAAATGCATATTTGTATTCCTAAATATCATAAACTTTGTTTTGGAGACATTTAATATTAAACGGTTTGCCTGTCTTTTTTAGTTCAAAGTTGGCATCATTTACTAAACTTTTGATATGTGGAGATGATTTTAGAAAACCAGTGTCGTCGGCAAATAGATTAGTAAAAAAGACGTTGCTAATGGCAAATCGTTTATGTAAATGAGAAATAGTAGGGGCCCAAGAACACTTCCCTGGGGAACACCACATACAACTGTTTTTCTTTAGAAAAAATACCATTTATACATACATATTCATGAGTCCTATTGCATAGGTAGTTTTGAAACCAGGTGTTAGCTACATTTTTGAACCGTAGTATTCAAGTTTTTTTAAAAGAATATTTAAGTCACAACAGTCAAAAGCTTTCTTTAGATCTAAAAATATTCCCAGTGTAAATTCTGGTTGGGGTTTATTAAGATATTCATAAATTTTATTCATTATATATTAGGATTATGTTTTGGTCTAAATCCATATTGGTGTTGATAGAAAATCTCAAACTTGTAAAAATATTTAAACATTTGAGTCGCTGCTATTTTTTCAAGAAGTTTTAATTGTCTCTACTAAGCAGAGACAATTAAAGGGAAACCAAACCTTATCCTGTCCTGGTGTCTCTAGAGCAATTATAAACCTTCTCATCTCCCGTCCTAATTCTAGTAGTTCAACATCCTTACTCTCATGTAATTTAACTGTACCTAGAGTAATTTTAAACCTTCTCATCTCCCGTCCTTACTCCAGTAGGTCAACATTCTTACTCTCATGTAGGTTTAACTCTATCTAGAGTAATTATAAACCTTCTCATCTCCCGTCCTAACTCCAGTAGGTCAATATTCTTACTCTCATGCAGGTTTAACTTTACTTAGAGTAATTATAAACCTTCTCATCTCCGTCCTAACTCCAGTAGTTTAACATCCTTACTCTCATGTAGGTTTAACTTTACTTAGAGTAATTATAAACCTTCTCATCTCCCGTCCTAACTCCAGTAGATTAACATCCTTACTCTCATACAGGTTTAACTCTACCTAGAGTAATTATAAACCTTCTCATCTCCCGTCCTAACTCCAGTAGTTTAACATCCTTACTCTCATGTAGGTTTAACTTTACTTAGAGTAATTATAAACCTTCTCATCTCCCGTCCTAACTCCAGTAGGTCAATATTCTTACTCTCCTGCAGGTTTTACTTTACTCAGAGTAATTATAAACCTTCTCATCTCCCGTCCTAACTCCAGTAGGTCAATATTCTTACTCTCATGAAGGTTTAACTTTACTTAGAGTAATTATCTAACTCCAGTAGTTTAACATCCTTACTCTCATGTAGGTTTAACTTTACTTAGAGTAATTATAAACCTTCTCATCTCCCGTCCTAACTCCAGTAGATTAACATCCTTACTCTCATACAGGTTTAACTCTACCTAGAGTAATTATAAACCTTCTCATCTCCCGTCCTAACTCCAATAGATCAACATCCTTACTCTCATGCAGGTTTAACTCCACCTAGAGTAATTATAAACCTTCTGATGTCCCGTCCTTACTCCAGTGGATCAACATCCTTACTCTCATGTAGGTTTAACTTTACCTAGAGTAATTATAAACCTTCTCATCTCCCGTCCTAACTCCAGTAGATCAACAGCCTTACTCTCATGCAGGTTTAAATCTACCTAGAGTAATTATAAACCTACTCATCTCCCGTCCTTACTCCAGTAGGTCAACATCCTTACTCTCATGCAGGTTTAACTCTACCTAGAGCAATTTTAAGCCTTCTCATCGCCCGTCCTAACTCCAGTAGGTCAACATTCTAACTCTCACTTAGGTTTAACTTTACCTAGAGTAATAATAAACCTTATAATCAGTCCTAACTCCAGTATAAGGTCGACATCCTTACTCTCATGTAGGTTTAACTCTACCTAGAGTAATTATAAACCTTCTTATCCATCCTCCAGCGAATTGGTGTTTCTTGCTCCCCCCCCCCCCCCCAAAAAAATGGGATCATCAAGTAGAGGTGACTATATATTCCTCTCTCCGAGCAGATTCTTCGTTCAAAGAATGATGTGTTGAATATATAAGAACAACTTTGATATGATTCAATTTCAAATTCAACGCACTGCACACCTCAACTCGATGACCCCATTTTTTGTGGGGGGGGGGGGGGGGGGTAAAAAACATCTATAGGACAAACTATGCATGAATTTTCAATTTTCTAATTTCTATTTTATTAAGTTTTGTCCGACAATTAAAAGTGTTTGTAGCTAAAAGTAACCAATTGAGACTTGAGAGCAGCATAATCAGATTTTAGAATAAACACTCAGTTGCTTGATTAAGTGCTGAAACATTTAATTTTGGTCAAATTGCTGAAAAATATCATATCTTGCCTAAAATGTTACTTTTTGCACTACCTTCCGATTTTGCGCAATTAACACAAAAAATGCGCAAAAACGCGCTAAACTTAACGCAAAAAATCATTTCGTGGAAACCCTTACTATTGGTTTACAACACCAGGGGGTAATAATATTTGGTTATTAAAAATAAAGAGTTAGAGGGAGGGGTTTAGTTCCTCCATAGCGCGGCTCTGTTATTATTTCATGCACAATCTTTTAATTTTCAGAAATAAATAATAAAAAAAAAATTATAAAAAAATGTGTTCTTTTTGAATATTAAGTGAAATATATTTCAGTTATTTTATTTTAAATGATTACATGATTATGGACTTTGTAAATTTATTCAAAACCACATTTTTTTTAAGAGCACGTATCTAAGGATATCATAACTATCAAAAAAAAATTTTAAAAATGTGAAAAAATCACAAGAAAATAAACAAACAAAAAACTTTTTTAAAAGAGAAGAAATTGGATTGTCCAATGAAAACAAAGGGAAACGAACTCAGATTATGATATTATTAACAATCATGCTTTTATATAACAATATTTTTAAAATTCAAAATCGTCTAATTAAAAAAAGATTACAGTAAACAATATGAAATTAACAACTATTACATTTTTAGGCTATCCTTTACTTAAAATGTGCCATACTAGATACACATTTTTGCCCTTAAAACAGTTGACCAGAAAATTTTATTGGATCTGAATCCTTGCATTTTTATCTTTGATGGCCAATACTATTTTAGGAAACCACTCGTGGATTTCTACAGAAAATACTATGTAGTCAATCCATGGATGCAAGACAATAATTTAATTGGATTTTTCAACTACCATTAAAAATTTATATTGCTGTTACTGTCGGTTGCGTTACTTTTAAATGCTTATGAACTCAGGTTTCACAATTAGAGATGCGCATCTTTTTAAGAATTGGAGTTTTTTGTTCTTGTTCTAGACTCCACAAAATTTTTGGTTTTGTATTATATTTCAAAATCCTCAATAAGAGTTATTATATTACATTGTTTTATAAATTCACTATGAACAAAAGATATTATGTAGAATGAGTTATCAACCCTATTTATTTTCCAATTGTAATTCTGTTTAAAGGTCCAAAAGTATTTAATGTTTAAAGGACGCTCTCTTTTCGAAGGAATCTTTTTAAACAAAGCTCTCCTGCATTGGATTATATATTTGAATAGAATGCAGAATATTTGAATTAAGAATATCACTGGCACCAAGTTTATTTATCTCAGCTGTAATATCAACTGTCTGTGATATCTTCCTAACAGCTGTAACCACAGATACTAGAGTAAACTCACTATCTAACCTAGCATCTTTACATACTGATAATTCAACTAATCTATCTAATCCTCCACCAGATAGAATAGATAAACATATACTAGTATATGCAGATAGTCTGCCTATAGCTATTGCAGCTTTCTGTTGAACCCTTTGTGTAGCAGATAGTAGAGGTATAGATGGATTAGATTGTTTATCATAATCTACAGCTAGAAGTAGGAGAAGAGCAGGTACAATATCATGTTGAAGTAGAGCATCTCTTGTATGTTGACTAGCAGCAAGATTAGCTAGAATAGTTGCTACTTGATCTAGTATATATATACTAGTACTAACTTGATTGTATATAAAGGAGAGTAAAGATGGAATAGTCTCAACCTGTGACATTGCTGTGAGTAGAAGAGGAGATATATAACTAAGGTTTGCTAATCCAGCAGAACATAATAACAAGGTTTCAGCAGATTTAGTTTCTCTACAGAGTTTAGTTAAAGAACTGACAAGATCATAAGCATGATGATCAACCCTAGAAGGATCAAGACTATTCTCTATCCAAGGACTGGTAACCTGAGCTAATACACCTGCAGCTTCCATCTGAACTTGTTCCTCTACTCCTGAACCCTCCCTGAGAACTCCTGCAACCAGTTCTAATCCGTCCTTGCTCTGGAACTCATGTACTCCGTCCTCAACACAACAGATAGTTCCCAAGGCCCGAAGTATCATTCCTTTCTCATGCGTTCTTGCTCCAGAGAGTATTCGGAGTAGGGTTGCAACCCCTCCCTCTCTTGCAAAAATTCTACAGATATGGTTCCCTTCTAAACCTAGTTTAGAGACAAGGTTTAAAGAATCCTGGAGAGATGAATCCGTCCTGGCTCCATACAATATATCTATACTCTCCCGTACTATATCTGTTAGTAGAGTTTCTATAAGAGAACTAAACACAGATCCAAACTCACGTAGTAAACTTATAATCTCAGTCAGATTCTTCTTAACAACCCTGGACACACAGATCTTTATCTTGTACAATAGATAAAATATCTTCTGTTGAATGCAAAGCAGTTCGTTCTCGCGAGCAATTCTTCGATCCAACCTGAGTCCAGGTAGTTCGGCGATCACAAACTCGATCTCTCGACCGTATCTCCAGGTGTTGAACCTACTGATGATTCTCTTGACTCCAATCTCCAGGTTCTTCATGTCAGAAAATATATCCTTCTTCTTAAACTCCTCTAGGTTCCTAGAGACATGAATTTTATAATCAAAAAGCTTCCATAGCAACATTTTCGCGAATTTCGATAATAATTGAATTGGTAAATTCATTCGTTAAATTTTTTATATTACATAACATATTATGGTTCTTGACTTTGAATTTATGTTTTGAGAAAAAAATGGGTAACCTTTCATTAAATAAAAATTTCCATGAATTCATTTTTGCCATATATATCAAATCTTTGCTTAAAATCTGTTCAATCGTTGCTATGAAAGGAGAAAAGGTTTTAATTTATATTTCATTAACAAAATGAAAATTGAAGAATTATAAATTTTATTAAACCTAATAACTTAAGGTATTAACCTACACTATACACCCTCTTCTATTAAAAAAGTAATTAAAAAAAAATAAAACTGTGAACAAACTTTTTTTTTAATGCGATAAAATTATATAAAGCTGCATTTCTCAATAAATAAAAAAGTCTTCAAAAAAAACTACAGTGAAACCCATAATAACGAATACATCGGAAGAATTTATCAAATGTTGTCTTGACAATTTGTCAATGAGTTTTATACTATGTTACGTAAATTTCAGTATTTGCGAAAATAAATAAATAGCCATGAATATGCGGGAACGGGAAGAGTTCCATATAATCATTTAATTACAAAACTAAATATCTGCAACATTCCATTATCAGAAAGTGAAGAATACGACATTTGATGAATTCTTTCGATGTATTCGTTATTAAGGGTTTCACTGTATTATGTATGCAAAAATTCTGTAAATGGACCAACCTGCAAATTGTTGCAAAGATATCAGATATTTGAACTGCTTGATCTTGAAGTCCTCGCAAATTATCTAACGTAGCCGTAGTAAAGCTCTGCTCAGGTTGAAGAGACTAAAAAAACAAATTTGACGATTTTTTTGCAATTAAAAAATTATAATTTTTTGAATGAAAAAGTACCTTAGATTGAAGCATATTCATGCATTCAGGGTCAAAACGTGTTGTTAATTCATCTAACCAGTTAGCAACAGGACCACCAGGGGGCGCCACAACTTCACTTCTTAGTTTTATCATGGTTTCCGTCTTCTCTGTTTCTGATGCTGTCCTAGATCTACTGGGTTTAATTGGGGTTCTAGTAGGTTTATCAGGAACAGAAATTTCTGAATGTCGTCTTCTTCCATTTCTTCCTGGATTCGGACTACTCAAAGATTTCTTTGGTCTTCGGAGACTTCTTGGAGATTCGGGTTTGACGGAGATGCTGGAAGTTGAGATTTTTACTGATGATTTAAGATGAGAACTTGAATTTAATAAATCAGGTTTAAGACCCTGAGCATGGTTGATGTCGTCTTCGGTATTTATGATAAGTTTACACTGGTTTACGTAGGTTATAGGTTGAAAGGGGGATCCAGGGCCCTGCTTATTACTCTGAAAAGAAGAGGATCCAGGGCCTTCCTTGATTTTCTGATGAGACGAGGATCCAGGACTTTGCTTTGATCTGGGAAAAGTTCCATGTATCAAATCTGGAATATTTTCTATTCTCCTGAAGGTTGATCGTGTATCCAGGGTTTGACAATAGCTCCGGGTTGGATTAAAAGATCTGGAGTTCAGTGTTGGAGATGATCCTGAAGAAGAAGAAGATTCAGAGCTAAGTTTATCTGACCTATAAGTTCCAAGAGGTACGGAGGACGCTGGACTGAAATATTCATGAGGGACGGATATATTGCTGGAGGATTCATGAGGACTAGAATATCTACGAGGGACGGATAAAGGACTGGAATTTTCATGTAGGACGGATACAGGACCGGAAATTCCATCCCGGAAAGATGGAGAACTTGGTGATTCATTAGAGACGGATGGAGGACTTGGAGATCTATCAGGGACGGATGGAGGACTTGAAGATCCATATGGGACGAAAACTCTTGATACAAACTGATCCTTCTCTCTCCAACCTTCTTCGGAGTCGGAGTAACCAGAGTCCTGACTTTTCATCGGAGAAGCACGAGTAAACCTGAAAAATATTGAATTTTAATTTTACACAATTAACAATATCGCAAAGCCGAATATCCGGCTTGAAGGGACTGTTGAATGACTTGGTCTTCATTTAAAGAGGTGTATATAAGATTCACAACATTGTTCGGCAAAAATACGTTAGTTTTTCTCTGCGAGATAAATCCACAAGTCACTTTTTTAGAGAAACCACATATGAGAATTATATTTTTTATAGAAAACCCCTGTATGTGGGAGGGGGCAACCCCCCGCCCCTCCCACCCTCACTTTGAATCCTTTGTTTACGTCCATTTATGATATTTGATACTTGGTATTGGTATTTTGATTGATGTTAAAACCTCACAATTCACGCTATTTCTAAGTCACCCTGTAGAGAATACATCTCTGGGAAAGAGAAAAGAAAGATGCTTATTGTGTAAACTGTGAAAACTGTGTAGTTTGTATAGTGTGTAATAAGAAGGGATAATAACAGTAAAAGAGTTCAGGGTGGATGAACACATTATAGAAACCAAGGTTTAGATATTTAAACCTTTATCAATATATCACCAGGATATCTAGTAACCATTCAACCAGAACAAACTAAAGCTCTAAACTAAAACCCCGGAGAAATAAAAGACAAAAAACATTTTCTGTTAAGAATATTTCATTACAATACCCGCTTTCTACATAATGCCTCGATCCCACTTTTCAATCACCTGCTAGACTCAGTTGATAAGGCTGACCCCTCGGAGATAAAGAGATCTGAACGAGAACAATCACGCTCCCGGAGATCGTTCGTCCTGCTCCAGTTTAATCTATCCGTCCTTAGTCTAATCTTTTCATCCGTTCTACTTCTCATCATTTCATCCATCCTAACAATGCTCATCTGATTCGTCCTACTCCTAATTATTTCATCCGTCCCAACTCTACTTATCTCATCCGTCCTAAAGCTACTTGAGTTTATCTTATCACAGAGGGACGTACATTGCTTTGTTGCTGAAACTAGAACCTCTGACTGACTTTCGGACTTTCGAGTCTGAGTTCGCCGAAAGAATTTGTGAAGACGACTTTCTGACGACTTTTTCGGACTTTTCTGCACTAACTTTGAACCCTTCGTCTCGTGGGTTTCTCCAGGTCTTGTTTTTAACTTGTTGAGATGATCCTGGTTCAGTTCCCCTGGATGCCAGGAGGTGAGTCCGGTGGACGAAAATCTTTTTTTATTCATTTTAATTCTGAAAACAAAATTATTAGATCTTTAAAACTTTTTTCTTCTTAAAACTCAAATTTTTTCGAATTCTCAATCATTTAAGTCATATTCTCAATCGGATATATGTAACTAATCTTCTTTTATAAAAAAAGATATTGTAAATTGCAAGTTGCAAGAGTTTAATATGGAAAATATTAAAGTTGCAGTCCGAGAACTTATCTTATTAAAAGAATCCTGGTTTTTTCTCTTGAATTGATAAAGTCAGTTTTTTGAAATACTCATTTATATAGGCTAAAGTGACAGTACTGAGCTGCAGGAACTTTTGTGTTCGAAACTCATGATCCTGATCACTTGATCTCGATATCCAGTGTGTGTACTTTTAATTTGAGGATAATTGCTTAATCTCTTCATTTTAGTTATTCCTTCGAATAAAGATTAAATTAATCTGCTGATTAACAATAGATCAAGATCAAGCATTGATCTCAATATTCACAAAGCAAGAGTTTCAAGCTCTGGATATTTAATTATTGAACCAATTTAATATTATCAGGAATGTATGTTGAATAATCTAATATCTAAATAAAAACAAATTAAATACAAGTATTTTTAAAATGTTATGTCCTGGTAATTGTTTGATAAATTTATAATTTAACAGTGCGTAAAAATTCAATTTTACGCAGATTATTATTTCCCATGTAGCGTGTTATCCTGTTCACAATCAAATTTTCTTTACCACCATCATGTTCAATCAGTTCTTGTTTACGCTTTATAGTCTTTAAGCTCCAGAGAGCCTGAAAGCTTCATGTTAAAGGGAGCTTACAAATTTACAAAAGGCTAAGAAAAATACATGGTTGTAAAAAATGTAAAGCTGAGAGGAAGAGTAAAAATAATTTTAAATGAACCTCCGCGCAAAAAGATTGCAATGACCGATTAACAACGGTACCTCTGAAACTTTTATCTTATCAATAATATGGACGATTTTTTCTAGTTTTAAAAAAGTGTTTCATTTTGACTATATTTACATGTTTTCCTGCAGTAAAAATGCGCATGTCACTTTGTGTAAAGAAACCACAATTAAAAATAATTAGTTTTCAAAATTAAAACATTGATTATAATATAATTTATACTTGATCAGACTTTAAGACTTAATATACAGTAAATATAGATACACTACAAACAGTCAGAACGTTCATAAAAACGGAAATTTTACTGGCCCTTTGATCAAAATTCGTAAACATTCCTTTTATCTTTTAATTTTTTATTTAATATTTAACAATTGATTTCATGTGTTGTGGGTTGTAAATTGTAAATACAATAATATGTAAATTTTATATTTGGTCAGAGGGGCTAGGAGAGGGGAGGAGGGTTCAATTGTATTATTTTATTATTATAGCCCTCTAACCATAATTAGATATCTTTCTTTAAATATTTGAAGATTTATGAAATTATTTAAACAACTTCCCATGCATGTAATCATATAATAAATACATATAATTACTGGGATAAGTTTATGCATAGCCTCAATGCGTCTAGAGGGAACTTAAAGTTTTCTAAAAAAGGGACTTATTTAGATTTAAAATGTGTGTAATGAGAAATAAAATTTCGAGTTGCAAAGATTATTTCGTTTGTTTTTTTATAAGTTAATTTGGTTTTAATAAAAATAAGACTTTTCAAAGAACTGATGTTATTGAGAAAAACATGATTTTAACACTTCTTGTTTCCAATATTATTTTCTTAAGTTTACAGTTTCATAAACTTTGAAACTATCTGTTATCAAATAATGATACAAAGCAGCGTTGAATACAAAATATGTTGTGTGTTCATAAAAACATGAACACAATTATAAGTCTACCCACAAAGGATGAGACTTCAGAGAGGATTTTACATACACCCTTCAGTATGTTTAATTCTTGGTTCCCTACAGTTGTATAATTGCTTATATCTTTGCTTACTAGCTTTAACACCATACAAATTAAAATAAAACAAATAATAATCTTAGAAATGATGCATTTAAAATCTTGTTGGTCGTCAGTTAAAGCTCATTCTTTTTGAATCTCCCTGTGTTATAGACAAACCTTAGTACATAAATAAAGTAAAGGTGGCTGACATGCATGGTCGCCTCAAAGACATAAACTTGGAAACAACATACAATATCTGGTTTTTATCCGTCAGAGCTGGAAACTTTTAAATTTAGTTCAATTCAGTTTTACTCATTTTATAAAGAATAGAACTCTTCATTGGTCAAACCTTTGACCTTTGCTAAAAAAAACCCTGAAAGACAGACATATTTGAAAATTTTGGCTTAAATACAAACTTGCTAATGGTGCTAATGATTTTGTTTTTGTGGAAACTGTTTTATTCTTAAAAGTGTTATTTTATGGCATAGTATGGTATAGCACCCACTGCTTTCTACATAGTTCCTACTTTAGCATTTGCTGACGTTTTCAGTTACTTATTCAATATTTAAATATATTTACCGTTTAAGACATGGTAATAAATATATTCAATAAAAAGCTTTAATTTCCCAAACTGATTTTGTTTTTACAAACTCAATTCACTTTAAACTAGATAAATGTTAACTATAGGATTAGGAAGGGAGGAAACTAGGTAGGAAAACTTTTTATTTTTAAATAAACAAAATGTGATAAAATCAACTAAACTCAAATAAAAGTTTCACGGTTGCGTAGCACAGCAACGTATGGTTTGATTCGTATTCATTATCTTATCAAACTAATAAAGCAATGTTCTCAACATGTTTGCAATTAATTCTACATTTTACATTTTATATTCAGATAATATCTTTAAATTTGTTCTAATTCATATTAGCCCAGCTTACCTCCTTACTGTCCTCCTTACTGCCCTCCTTACTGCCCTCCTTACTGTCCTCCTGGGATTGGTTTTAAACCGAATCCATTAATCTGATGTGAGCTCATGTAATATCCTTAGTTGAAGCTTCTCATGTACTTATCACCTATAAATTCTCAATATAGATCAATAGATACCGACGAATCCAACATGTGTACATGTGTGATCAAACACTTTTGGTCTTTAATTTTTTTTGCGAATACATAAGCAGTGTTTTTCATGTTTTTAAAAATTTACTGTCATAGGAAATCAAAGTTTGAAATATCAAAGGTTTATATCATCAGGTTGCAAAATTTAGGTTTATGGCAAAGAGGCAATACCTTTTTACACTTAAATTCAGGCTGAAAAGAATCTATGACTTATTTATACTCTCTTGATCTGTTTGTTTTATTGTTTTTTACCTAAAATAGCTCCAGTGGTATTTTATGTCAGATTAGGATTAGAGAATGGACCTCATTTTTAAAATCTCACCATTTATTAGAATCTTGGCAAAAAAGTTTTTTTTTATAAAAAAAAAATCCAATCAAAAGTTAAGATCGGTACAAGAGACAAAGGTATGTACAAGACGAAAATTAAATTATTCTTTTTTATAAAATTAGTTACTCATTAAAAAACATAGCCAAGAATAAAAAACCTGTACAATTTATCTAAGGGGGTTCAATCCCATGAAGACTCTTTCACCTATCCATATNAGTAGCTATGTATCCAAATACCCAAAGTAGTAGCTATGTATCCAAATACCCAAAGTAGTAGCTATGTATCCAAATACCCAAAGTAGTAGCTATGTATCCAAATACCCAAAGTAGTAGCTATGTATCCAAATACCCAAAGTAGAAGCTATGTATCCAAATACCCAAAGTAGTAGCTATGTATCCAATTATCCAAACTAGAAGCTATGTATCCAAATACCCAAACTAGTAGCTATGTATCCAAATACCCAAAGTAGTAGCTATGTATCCAAATATCCAAAGTAGTAGCTATATATCCAACATAATTCAAATGGTGCATAATAATCCCATAATTTGCCTGCAGTATTCATGTCTGAAGTATTTGTAAATAATTCTTATGCATTATGCATGCGCTCAGTTCTTCGGTTTTTGTTGCTTGGTAGTTAGGATAGTTTTATGAAATTTTAGTTAACAACGATTACAACGATTACCAACGTTCAACCCTTGTACAGTGAGAACCAGAAAACCTTGGAATAAGAAGACGACTTTTAGACTCAGATTATGATTTTGCTAAGTCCAAGGAAAATGAAACACAGCAACTTTGCAGTGTTCGCAAACCATTTCATTAAAAAGTTATGTTTAAGCTAAAAAGTAAAACTATTTGCTGTGTAACGACTCTTTAATATTGCTTTAATGTTGTCTTCCTATTCAATAGTTTTCTGGCTCTCCTTGTATATCATATAAATCTTGAATTAAATGAATTTAACTGTTTTGGTTTAATACAATTAAAATACCGTGCTTGCAGTCTGGTTTATACAATCTTATAATCGTTTAGTTTACATGCATAACGGATATTCTGAGAATGGCAATGTGGAATTAAATAATTATATAGGAACTGATTCTTTGCCACAAACTCAAATTTTCTAATCCCTATATATTTTTAACCTGATGGTGTATACCTATGAAATTGCAAACTAAAATTATTTAATCTAACAGAAATATTAGTTTAAAATATTTAAAGTCGACAAAATTGGTTGAAAAAGAATTAGAATATCAGAGTTTGTAGCAATGAATCAATTCCTTTTTGTCACATATATATTGATATTGAGAAAATTGAATATATACAGGGTGAGTAAAAAAAAGTGTGATTAGCAGCGACTGGTGCAAAATTGTACCTTTTTGTGCAACTCTCATGTATGATGTTTTTTCAATATTTTTTGAAATTTTTTATTTTTTTTGTTATTCCAATGGCCTTAATCACAGAATCACAGAAAATTCGCAAAATTGTAATGAGAAAATTTGCAATTTTCAGTTCTAGCCTAATTTTTAAGGAAAAATGGTTTTTCAATGGCTCTTCAGGTTTCAACTGAACAGCGTATATTTAAAACTTTAAAATATACCAAAAAGAAAAGAACTAGAAAATTTGAATAACTTTTTCTTAAAAATTAGACCAGAACTGAAAATTGTTAATTTTCATTTTACAATTTTGTGAATTTTCTGTTATTCTGTGATACAATCTTAATAAAATTTTAGATTTTGATAGAAATAATTTATATTTTTTTTTCTTTTGATTTTGAGAGAAAAAAGGTTCGCCATGGGAATACAAAAAAAATTTCAAAAAATATTGAAAAAACGCCATACATGAGAGTTGCACAAAAAAGTACAATTTTGCACCAGGAGCCACTAATCACACATTTTTTTGACTAACCCTGTATCTTTTTTTTACTAAAGCTGATATAGAAAAAAATAAGTTTGTATGACGATTAATGATCGTTCTTTAATCAGGATTTACTTAATATTAACTCCAAGATTAAAGGGACTGTTACAGGTAATTTAAAATTATTTTCACTTTAAAAATGGCTTGTCCGATTCAAAAGCATACCCTTTGAACCTCTATGAGAATAACAATGTGAAAGATATTGCCGTTTTCTTTCAGATTAATGTTGAGTTTTGTTAATTTACTTAATTTTTTTTGCAGCATTTCACTATTTAAAAGAACCATCAATTTTCAAGTAGAAAATTAAGGATATCTAATTCATCCTTGAAAGCAAAGGTTTAAAGGTTACGTCCAAATCCCTTCAACTCCTTGATTTGATAATAACTCGTAAATAACTTTGTGATTACATATTACTCCATAGATATCAACTCAATGATTAGATATTAACTCAATGATTAGATTTTAACTCAATGATTAGATATTAACTCTATGATTAGATATTACTCCAATGATAAGAGATTAACTCCGTGATTATATATATTACTCCATGATTAGATATTAACTCTGTGAATAGATATTACTCCATGATTAGATATTAACTCTATGATTTTAGATTTCTCCATGATTAGATATTAACTCTGTGATTATATATTACTCCATGATTAGATATTAACTCCATGAAAAGATATTACTCCATGAAATAGATATTAACTCTATGATTAGATATTAACTCCGTGATTAGATATTAACTCCATGATTAGATATTAACTCCGTGATTAGATATTAACTCCGTGATTAGATATTAACTCCGTAATTAGATATTAACTCCGTAATTAGATATTAACTCCGTGATTAGATATTAACTCCATGATTAGATATTAACTCTATGATTAGATATTAACTCTATGATTAGATATTAACTCCGTGATTAGATATTAACTCCGTGATTAGATATTAACTCCGTGATTAGATAATAACTCTATGAAATAGATATTTACTCTATGATTAGATATTAACTCCGTGATTAGATATTAACTCCGTGATTAGATATTAACTCCGTGATTAGATATCAACTCTATGATTAGATATCAAATCTATGATTAGAAATTAACTCTATGATTAGATATTAACTTCGTGATTAGATACTAATTCTTTAATTAAATGTCATGATTAGATATTAACTCTATGATTAAATATTAACTCTGTGATTAGATATTAACTCTATGATTAGATATTAACTCCATGATTAGATACTAATTCTTTAATTAAATATCATATCAGCTCTGAGAAGATATTAACTCTGTGAGCTCCGATATTGAACTGACAAGGCTAAATATCGGTCTACTGGTCTATACTACTATACTACTCTAGGCTTCATGGATTCTCTGGTTTCAGAAACTAAGCTCTCTGGGTCAGTGAATTGCTATTTACTGGTATGTTATTACCAAGGGGGGGGGGTCTTCGAGAGGGGAAAATTATGGATTTTTTGGAAGTTTTATCACTGAAGGCAATGGAGGTATGATTTTAATGTTTTATAAAAATTAAACTTTTTATTTTGAAATATATCCATCAAAATCAGTTTTCTTGAATTCAAATTAGAATTTGGCTGATAAGGTAAATACTATTTACAAAAGTACAAATAAAAAACCGTTCTTATAGAAAAAAGACAAACTGACGATCTTTTTAAATAACTAATAAACAATCGATATCAGTTTAAAAATGTAAAAAGTGCGTTAAAACTATTTATGGAGAGTCCCATTAACATTAAACTCGTCATTAATATACGCGGCATTGATTTGTTAGTCCAGTAATAAAGCTTTAAAAAGTTTCCATTTTCAGGGTTTAAAATTTGTCAATAATTCCCATGTTTACTGGAACTCACCTTTCTGCTGAAATATTTTTTTTTTAATGTTTGAATGTTTAACGCAAAATCTATGAATAATATCAATGCTTTGCGTTATGTAATCGTAATTGTTATCTATCCGAAGGGAGGGGGGGGGAAGGGGGAGGGAAGGGAGTTTATAAAACAATGGAAAGACCAAGGATATGGTTTGAGGTGCTGCAATTAACATGCTCAGGGCAGGAGGGGCAGGCAGGGGGGGAGGTTATATAAGACTTTATAAAGGATATGAAGGGTAGAGGGTGGTGTGAGCTGTAGGAAAGGGGGGGGATAGCAATATAAAAACAATTGTTAAATTGGGAAAATCAAAAATATGCAATTATTGAAATCTATATATATTTACATTTATTTGGTTTGTTTGTTTGTATTATGCAATAAATGTCAAAACATCTAAATATCCATAACCCCGGAAAAATTTTGATTTTTCTTAATTTTGAAAATTTGTCTTCATTTACGAATTATATACGATAGGCTTACAGAAAGTTCTAAAGCAAATAGCAGAGATTTCCCCCAGAAATATTGTAAACATACAAGTTTATCTATTTTTGTTGTCAAGCATATCATCGTTATAAAACATCAGAACCTTAATTAGTTTATATTTTATTAACAAAAATATAATTTAAATGGTCCACGTTTAGCGAAATAGAGTTTTTTTATTTTTTAATAAGAAGCCAAAAATATTAGGCTGATTAACCTATTAATGCTTTATTATTAAAACAAATCATGTTGCACCAAAACTTTTTTATATCAAATTGATAACAAAAATAGGTTCAAAAGTAATTATGAAAATCGCTCTTCGCGTGAACTTTTTTTTAATCTTGAATGATTCAGTCGGGATTTGAATTTGGTGATTTAAATTAATAAAATTGGAAGCTTGGAGTTTAGAGTTTTAAGATTTCCAAAAATCAAACGAATAAGTTCAAATAGCAGTTTTAAGGTTCTTAACCCCAAAAAGGCTGGGGGGTCTAAATCTATGTATAGCCTGGGGGGCGTTTGACGCCCCCCCCCCCTAGAAAAAGGCCTTAGAGAACAGGTATAGGGTTGAAATGCATGTTCATAGCCCAATTTTTCATGGCCAGCTCAAAAAAAAAATTGACCGATGACTTTAATAGTTTGGGTGCTAGTTAGGGTGGAAAAAATGCCTAATAAAGGGAAAAAAAAATGAAAAGAAATTTGTTGTTTTAAACAAATATCAAAGTGTGACACATGCCTCTACATTCATTTTTCAAGGGCTTTTCAAAAATATAGTTTTTTGATGATCTGTAGCTTTAGTCACAAAAAAGTTATGGGCTATTTTAGATTTTTTTCACAGACCGGACTTTTTTTCCGCCCTGTATTGTATCCTAAAAAAATGTTTTTTAACATAAAATTCTTTAAATTACTATTCATTAAAATCACAAAATTTCACGGTGATAGTGTCAAAAATGAGAATGCTAGGACAAAAAACTACCGGGGGGCGCCAAACGCCCCCCCTGCAGCCTGTTTAGGGTTAAGTTTAAAAACCGTTGACGATTTTGCATTACACTGCAGAGTGCAGAGATTGCTGATATATAAAATCAGGTTTTATTCAGTAACAGTTTATTTACACTTTAAAAACGAGCTTGAAGAGAAATTTGAAAAATGATATAAATTAGGTTCGTTTTTTTACCTTAAAAGAACAGTAAAGAGTTGGTCTGGGTAATGGAATGTTTTTACAATATATAGAATAACGAAACCTAGAAATAGAAAATCATTTCGGATGAAATCCTTCTCTTGACAAACTCTCCATTTATAAGATTGTATGTTCAATTCACAACGATACTTCCAATATTTAGTTTTTAATCCTATTACTACTCCAGCTTTTTTTCAACAACTCAATAAGTATAATTGCTGTTCAATTTTTACCTTTCGTACAAACACATGCCTCTAACTTTAACTTTAATTTTTAAACATGACAATTTATAAATGGAAATTCATTTTACATTTCGAAAACCATTTAAAGAGTTTTATTGGATTACGCAATAATTGTTTACCGGAAAAAAATCAACCCCCCCCCCCCTATTACTCTATCACTTATTAGTTTCAAATTGCCGAGGGGGTCTGCACCCCCCCTCCCTCTCCCGATTTATTTTGATTATACCCTGATTTCAATGTAGACAGTATACGACAGGTGTTAGTTTGCTTTATTTCAAGTTTAATCTGAACAAAAACCAACCGTTGCTAAGATTAAGAAATATGGGTGCATAATTTAAATACTTTACCGTTGTAATTTCGGAACAATCTAGATTAGCCATTTTGTTAAAGGTTTGAAGTATCAAGATTGTTCCAAATATCGTCTTCAACTTGATACACCGCTTTGTCTATCATTATTATTTATGCTTCATTCTACAGCTCACACATATGACGTACATATACGTACGAAAAATGTTATTAACCCCCAATCTATGACACCCCTCACGGACACCTCCCACTTTTATATGTCCATTTTACTTTATAATTTTCCAAGTGCCATTTTGTGTTCTCGATAGTTTTGAAATAACAATATACTCACATTCCAAATATATAATCAGGACATTTATCTCGTTTTAACAACATTTCTTCCAGAAAAAAACTTAAAGCAAAAAATAGTTTCCTTTCTTAGATTGAAATTTTAATAATTAGTAACATGACAATTTGAACCGTTAAAGCTAACACGTGAAAACCTGTAGTATATTTGAGAAAGTTAAAAATTTATTTGAAAAATAAAAAACATTATCGCTTGACATATATTTATATTCTATATACAGGGTGTCCCACGAAACGTGACAGTTGGTTAAGAGTTTTAAATGTCTTCATAATTTGATACAAAATAGAATAAGAAATATAACATGGCAGTCATTGAGAAGTAAAATTGATTTAAAAGCAAAATATATTCGAGAAAAATATTTTGTTAACGAAATAAACTGCAAACAATCTTTAATATCTAATATATTATATGAAAAAAGACATTCACCAACTGTCATATATCTTGGGACACCCTGTATTTCCGGGTTTCTACGCTGTCTACGAGATAAACCCAAGGAATATATACCAGGAACCTTCATTTATTTTTTTACATAAAAACTGTACTGCAGATTCTGGGAGAAACTTAAACAAACTAACTCAGACTTGGAAAGAGTTTTATTTATGTTTTTCTCGGAAACTGCAGTACATTTTGTTTGTAAACAAAAATAAGGGCGTTCCCGGTGTAAATTCCTTGGGCAGAGCGTTATCTAACAGTTATCTACTTAAGAAAATATTCGTATTTCAAGTTTGATATTCAGGGGAGCATCGGTAGTAATACACTCTCCAGGGGGTGGATCAGGGGGGGATTATGGTTGAATGGAGAAACTCGGATCGGGGGGTCGGTAGAAAATGATGGGAAACAGTTTCACAAGATATGAAAAAAACATCATCAAAAATAACACCGTTAGAAAATAGAGTCATGATCAGAAAGACCTGGAATTAATTGACAATTAATCAGACGACTACCCCCCTCTCCTGGCCTCCATACTGCTCAACTATATCCCCCCTCTCCTGGCCTCCATACTGCTCAACTATATCCCTCCTCTCCTGACCTCCATACTGCTCAACTATATCCCCCCTCTCCTGGCCTCCATACTGCTCAACTATATCCCCCCTCTCCTGGCCTCCATACTGCTCAACTATAAGATGAATCGACTGTATGCTCAATCCTTTTATTACTGACATTATTTGCAAGAAGTTTGATAATAATGCTAGTTGAAGGATCTACGTATATACTCTTGCAGTAGGGTTTTCCGATACAGTCCTTTAAATACAGTGGGATTTATAAAACTGTGGAATAAAGAAGACGACTGTTTGTCACAAACTATGACTTCAGTCCAATGAACATCAAACACAGCATGTGATCAATGCACTGCACAAACCCATTTCACTTCACAATTTAGATTGTCCAGATACTGGTAAAGCTTTACTGCTTTATGCTGCAATAACATATGTTGTAAGGGTGAAAGAGCGTCAGAAACCCGTCGGTCGCGGGGTGCAATTTAAACTGCCCTTAAAAACATTATAATACAACATTTATATCTAAGTACACGATTGCATGTCTATTACACTACGTTTATTGTTTCTTATTGTCTATTTTGAAGCAATTGCTTAACATTACATCGTCATCTATACATAATTGTAAATTAAGTTATTCCAGCTGAGGAACTAAGCTTTTTCCGCGGAATCTCGAAAATCGTCTAACACTGGACGGCCCCATACGCCGAAACGCAGAATCTAAAGTATATGGCAACTATTCTTTGTTATCCAAGGGGGAAAATGTAACATTTTCTATTTTTGATACAATTCTCTAAGTGTTACGGTTTAGCTGGCTATAGGTAACAGCATACACACTTACAGTTACAACGCCCTGCTTTACATGTAAGATTAGACAATATGAATTATAGTAATTCTGAAAACATTAATGTTTCTTTAATTTAAAACATAAAATACAGTACAATGATAACTCGATATATTTCGTCGAAAGTCGGGTATACTGAATCGGCTAAAGCCTACACATAATAAGTATATATATGAGCTCTGGTTGTAGAATAAGAAAAGTGTGAACCATGAGAACAATTAATCATATTTCAACTCATCCTTACTTTTTCTATCTTTACTTTCATTCTCTTTTATCCATCTTTTATACAATATACTTCTTCTTTCTATACTTTCATTCTCTTTTATCCATCTCTTATCCTTTATACTACTTCTTTCTTTACTTTCATTCTTTTTTATCCATCTTTTATCCAATATACTTTTTCTATCTTTACTTTCATTCTTTTTAATCCATCTTTTATTCAATATACTTCTTCTTTCTTTACTTTCATTCTCTTTTATTCATCTTTTATCCTTTATACTTTTTCTTTCTTTACTTTCATTCTCTTTTATCATCTTTTATCCTTTATACTACTTCTTTCTTTACTTTCATTCTCTTTTATCCATCTTTTATCCTTTATACTACTTCTTTCTTTACAATTCATTCTCTTCTATCATCTTTTATCCTTTATACTTTTTCTTTCTTTACTTTCATTCTCTTTTATTCATCTTTTATCCTTTATACTTTTTCTTTCTTTACTTTCATTCTCTTCTATCATCTTTTATCCTTTATACTACTTCTCTCTTTACTTTCATTATCTTTAATCCATCTTTTATCCAATATACTACTTCTTTCTTTACTTTCATTCTCTTTTATCCATCTTTTATCCTATATACTTCTTCTTTCTTTACTTTAATTCTCTTTTATCCATCTTTTATCCGATATACTTCTTCTTTCTTTACTTTCATTATCTTTAATCCATCTTTTATCCAATATACTTCTTCTTTCTTTACTTTCATTCTCTTTTATCCATCCTTTATCCAATATACTTCTTCTTTCTTTACTTTCATTATCTTTAATCCATCTTTTATCCAATTTACTTCTTCTTTCTTTACTTTAATTCTCTTTTTTCATCTTTTATCCTATACAATTCTTCTATCTTTACATTCATTCTCTTTTATCTATCTTTTATCCAATTTACTTCTTCTTTCTTTACTTTCATTCTCTTTAATCTATCTTTTATCCTATATACTTCTTCTTTCTTTACTTTCATTCTCTTTTATCCATCTTTTATCCAATTTACTTTTTCTATCTTTACTTTCATTCCCTTCCTCTTTACCTTCCACCTGTTCTCAATGTATTTCCCGTTATCCTTCCTCATCCCTCTTCTTCTTCTTTTAATATATATCCACCCTTTATTCTGTTTTTAGGCCCATATTTTCCCTTCTCCCCCCCCCCTTGTTGTTCATGCACTTTCATATAATTTTACTCTTACATTCTCAAGATCTTGACTCATAAACTATCAATGTCTCAACTAAGACACGATCTTGATCTATCAATGCCTCAACTAGGACACGATCTCTTAAACTATAAATGTACCAACTAGGACATGATCCTCACAACTACATTGGCGTGGACTATCAATTTCTCAACTAGGACATGATCCTCACAACTATTTTGGCGTGGACTATCAATTTCTCAACTAGGACACGATCCTCACAACTACTTTGGCGTGGACTATCAATTTCTCAACTAGGACATGATCCTCACAACTGCTTTGGCGTGGACTATCAATTTCTCAACTAGGACATGATCCTCACAACTACTTTGGCGTGGACTATCAATGTCTCAACTAGGACACAATCCTCATTACTACTTTGGCGTGGACTATCAATGTCTCAACTAGGACACAATCCTCATTACTACTTTGGCGTGGACTATCAATGTCTCAACTAGGACACAATCTTCATGACTACTTTGGCATGGACTAGCAATGTAGCACACGATCTTAACAACTACTTTGGCGTGGACTATCAATTTCTCAACTAGGACACGATCCTCACAACTACTTTGGCGTGGACTATCAATGTCTCATCAAGGACACGATCTTCAACCAGTTTATATATATAAACAGCGTAGTTTAAGTTTAATTTATAAGATTATCGAAGATAGATACAACATAGTTAACACATGTTTACAGCGTAGTTTAAGTTGAATGTACAGTATATGCCTTAAATTGATATATATATATATATATATATAACTAAAACTTTTGTTTTGCCGATAAAAATTGGACAATCTATCTGTCTATCTATCTATATCTATATATCTATCTATTTATCTATCTATCTATACTCTAATCTCTAATCTGCCTATCAAGACTAAACTAATCTGTCCAGTACTAATCTAAATCAAAGGCCTAAAATATATACATACATATTACATATATATACGATCCATAAATATATATATATTTATATATGTGTATATATGTAAGGGTGTATATATATATGCTGGATATTGGTTGAACATGAATATATTTCAAGGCCAAACAATATTTCCAATATTTCAAGGTGACGGGATTTTACTAAACTTTCTCAGTGTTTTCCACATTACTCACATTACACATGACTCTACCAGTGTCACACTCAGCATTAATATATACCCAGCAGCATTTTAACAATTTACAAGCATGCAATATTGTAGTTAATTTTTGCATGCATCACTCTGGACTAACCAGCGCTAGATGCGTTCGGTTTCTTCAATTTAAACTCATTATTTTATTTACCAACAATGAAGTATTAAAGAGAAAAATTACATTTAATGAAGTCAAATTGTGATTAAGAGTCACAGCTTGCTGGATAGAATAAGGATGAACCTGTTAAATCTGCAATCTGCATGGTTTTTCATTAAATATGATTTACAAACCTTTGCCTTTACGAGTTATTTTTTAACTTTATACCTTTGACATTTTAAACTTGGAGCAGTCGATTTAGGAGAATTCTTTATTTAAAATATTATAGGTTAAATGATATCAAGATTATAAAATTCAAGTTTGAATTGAGTGATTTCTTTCATTCGTATTTATTCTATACCCTTTACATTTTAACGCACATTCCCTTTAGATCAATAATTATTGGTCGAAGTTTGACCCAAACACATATGTAAATCTACTAAGAAAATGTGTCAGTAGTGAAAAAATAATTGAGCAGAGTGTCCAGAAATAATACTTTTGACAGTTTGTTTGTAATTGCCAGAACCAGGGACAGGCAACAGAAGAAGAGGAAATAAATGTTAAAGGAGAGAAATAAAAACAAGAATAATTAAAAAAAAATGTTTATTGTATTACCTAGCTGTACCCAATTTATTTAACAATTCGTAAAATGATAAATTGTTAAAAAATAATTATGGAACACGATGTTTGACCTAAACGTGTTGGGTTCCTCTCGGTGAAAACAAACACACGTCAAAAGTTAATTACCTCGAAAGAAAACAAACATCTAACATAAAAAAGTCCAAAAATAAGCAGAAAACAAACAATTCAATTGAGGTGAAAACAAAACAAACAAACAATATAAAACTAATACACATTCAGAAAATTATCAGTAAAATCTATTTATAGACTTAGTTTATAGTTTAGATGTATAAGTGATAATGTTACGAAGCAAATACAATTATTATTGTATCTGAAAATCAACTGCACACTGCACAATTTCTGTATCTTAAGTTGTTTAGACTATTTAAAAACATTTCTTTAAAGTCTAAAAGTCACAGATGTTTTCCATAGCTTTATGAGGACCACTGTAAGGTAAATCTCTGAATCAATCTCGCTACAAAAGAAAAATCTTGTATCAATGGATATCTTTTATAAAGCGGGCAAAAATGTACTGCATCGGTGAAGTTTTCGGTTTAAAATAGTTACTCAAAAGAAGCTTTTATATGTAAACTATAGTCTAGTAAAAAAAATTTAATTATAAACACGGAAATGATTAACTATGAATTGCTCTTGGCAACTTAGTACATGGGAAATTCATTAATGATATATTTAGTGCTAATATCTACAATTTAAGGCCTGGGGAAAAAATCTACATCTACATTTAATACTGCGTTTGAATGACAATGAGGGGAAAATATGGTTTTTTCTATCTTGGAAAATCTATCTCTGCTGCAACAATTCTAGCACGTCTTTTTCGGAGAGTAAGTACGATTGTGAATTATCAATTTGCAGATAAAAAAAAAAGGACATCATTTTTGCTTAGACGACGGTTTAAAGGAAACCACTGTGAATCCACTCTTTAGATAGAGGCTTATTTGAAATGTCACTTACAGTCCCTTTTAAGTCATTTTTATCGCTTCATGAATATCAAGACTTCATTCATATATATAATTGATTCATTTTGTCAAATAACTGTATTTATTTTTCAAACCCAAACTCTTTTGACCAAGGATGATTTTCTATTTAAAAATTAATGCATTTGAAAAAAGATTTCTTTACGAATTAACGTTTCGATGAGTTTTGTTCAATATTTCATGTTGGCACTTATCTCATCTTATTTTAAATATTTTTATGTGAGAAACAGGTAAATAAAAATCTGAATTTAAACAGTTCAGCTATACTGCACTCAACTACAAATGTAGTGAAAAATCACTATAAAAATCTTAAATAGTCTCTTTTGTACGGTTGTAAAGATAACGGGATATTTAAGAAAATTATGATTCTACGAAACCAGAAGTTAATAACCCGTAGACAAGTATAGAGGCAACCTAACCACATAGAAAATACGTTAAACCAATCAGAAAACAACCTTATAATTTGTCTTTAAGACGTCATTTGGTTTCTTTCAACAATATAAAGAATTGTACAACTTAAGTTAATAATACGTTTTAGTTTAAGATGGGAAAAACATTGATAGTTTTTCAGTTCCTCTTAAGGGCTCCATCAATTCAGCTTAAAAATTTCTCTAATATTTTCTGCAGAAATCTGATGCATTGTGCAAATATTTTGCAACTAATCCGGTCCATTATAAGTTACGATGCTGTATCGTGAACATAATCCATTTTAAATCATCATTTTATAAGAAATCAGTATTTTCCTCGCTGTAAGTATTACGATACCGGTCCATTTAACGTTCAAGTCACTGAATTCATGATTAACTACGGAGCACATCAATGTATATAAGACACATCAGCGAATCCAAAAATGAAATATAAATATCGCAAAAGGATTTCAACTTAGAAAAAAAAACATTATCTGAAGGAAGATTATTTTATAGTTTCTATCGTATTCTTATAGTTTATCTACATTTAAAACGTAATTAATACATAATAGAATATAATTTAAACAAGAGTTTCAAAAAATGTTAAATCAAGATCAATTTAAGAACAGTTAAAATTAACAAAAATATATTAAAGATTAATTATAGCATGTTTTTCATCATTTCGATTTTAATTTGATCATGTTGATTCTATTTCAGAAGGTTGCGTATTATACTGAACATTAATATGTGTTTTTTACACATCTTCAAACCTTGTCTAAGTTTGTTGAAAAATCGTAATTAAGTGAACCTTGCATTATTTTACTAAATTCTATCAGAATGTTCGAAATATCGAATTGTCTTAATAGATTTGTCGATTACACGTTATGATTTCTGCTGACAAGTCACGTCAATCATCGTTATCTAATTTTTCCTTAAAAGAGGCTATAAGATCTTCTGAGATATATTCCAAATAAAAGAAATGCCCGTGCAATACTTTGAAGTCAGTCTGGTCGATCAATCACATAGATTCATTCAGCCTGCTCATAAAAAGTCTAATCAATTTTAAAGACAGAGCCGGTTGACTTTGAAGTGTCGCAATGTTTTGGGTTTTGATTTGATCGCTCTACCTCACATATGCTTTTCTGTAGCCCTTTACATGTAAATTTTAGCTTTGGTTTTTAAGAATTAATTGGAAAAATTCTCATCGATTTTTGCTTGCGAGCTTGAAACCTTTAAATCACGTGGAATGAAATGTTGCAATTCAGGCTTAAAGAAAATACAAATTTTTGCCCGGTTAGATTTCATAGCTATGCTCCCCCTTTAAAATATCAAAGTTACGCCTCATATAACTGAGTTAAACGCAGTAATTGTGAGACTGACATATTGAGTGACACATTTTTCGAACGAAAATCTTGTAAACTATTGAATATGTATTTATCTAAAAATGTATATTTTATTAAACAAAATTTGTTAAAAAAGAAAAGAAAATCAAAATTATCAAAAAAATTTTAAATGTTCCTAACTGTTCAGCGTACATATTTGGGCCAGTTGACATAGTAGTAATTGAGAAAACTGATTCTTTGGATGTTTTAAATGAATCTGCTTTTGAAGAGTCGTATTTGTAATTATTTTATTATTTAGGATGGAAGTTCTAGAGAACTGGGAGTTAAACTTCTCCTTAAACCTGAACCTAAACCTTGAGGACAGGATATCCTCAGCCTCTGGTAGTCCTCATTCATCCTCTACTCCAGGTAGTCCTTATTCATTCTTTACTCCAGGTAGTCCTTATTCATTCTCTACTACAGGTAGTCCAATAGGTAGATAGATATTAATGGAACATTTCCCTGGGTTTGCTTAAAAATGCCTGCAAACATGAACCAGGAAACCTCCATTGAAAACCGTGATAGACACAACAATTGCAGTGATCAATACAACTTTTATCCTTAAAATGTGTTGGCAAAGGTTAGAAATTAAAATATAAACTAAATATTCCTCTTTTTGATGTTTCGTTTGTGTTTATGCAGAACAACTTGTACTGTACAAGATAAACAAAAGTTTCAATATTTTTCGAGAACAAATTTTAAGAAATACTTTAATACAAATTTTTGATAAAAATATCAATTAAGAAGAAAGATGGGTAGTCAAAAACTAACTTTTCAAATGTGGGGCGCCTAGCTCACTGAATTTTTATAATTTAATGTGTGCAGGGAGTGCAGGCATTATCTGTAAAACTGAATGTATAGGAAATGAATATAAAAATGAGAAAGGAAAGAGGAAGTTGGTTCACGCAGTTTGAGTATTTCAAATACTAGCATGCTAAAATAGTAAAACTAGCCAGGGGCATGCAGGAAGGGCCATGGGGAATACCCCCCCCCTCCGCAGAAAAAGTAAAGTCTACAATATCCAGGGGGATTTAGCCCCCAACCATGTCCTCTTGACTGTGAAAAATGTGAAGCCCCCCCCCCCCTGGACGCCCCTTAAAACTATACTACACTTTTAAACGTTCACTCCCTTTAAAGGAAATGATTATGTTTTTATGATTACACATAATCATTTACAGTGATTCATATGCTGTGGATTAATAATTAGTGAGCCTTCACGTTCATCCATTTTCCTCTCTTTATTCATTACTTTTGTGTTTTGTTGTAAATTGAGTGCGCTTTTTAGATGGTTTTTGATTAAAGGATCTTAAACTGAATTTATTTCTATATTGAAATCTATTTAGTTTGACGCAACATTTTAAATAGAATCTAATAATATTTAAACTGATTCATTTTTAATATAGTCAAAAATATTATAATTATTCATCAAATGGCTTTATAACAAGATCTTAAAATATTTTTATTTGAAAGAATCTAAACCGTTATCTGAGGAACTATGACTTAAAAATCTTCATTTTTGGGGAATAAACAATTCTTGGTCATTTTCTTGCTTGCCTCTATTTTAGAAAATGTCCAGATAAAAAAATTCAATTTCTAAAATAAGGATTTAGCTAAAAGGATCGAATATATCTCCATAAATACTGTATTTAGCTAAAAGGATCGAATATATCTCCATACATACTGTATTTTGCATTTTTTCTCTGCTAATGAAATCCTAAAAACATATTTGAAAATTTTAAAAAATCTTTTTATAATTCTTTAATTTATCTTATTCTTTTATGCAGAGAGTGTTCCGACCAGTCCTTATATTGGTAAACTTATTAAGGTAAGTTTTTTGTTAACAAATTTATTATTTTATTTCTTGTTTTGGATTATTTTGCTTATTATTTAATGATGTTCATAAAATTCAAGAAACGAGCGACCCGAGATAATATGTATTTAAAACAAAAAAAATCTTATTTTACTCTTTTTTAATACTAATTTTAAATAGCTAACTGATCTCTAAATCTGGGCCTCTAGCAGGTCACAATTGAAATTACGTTTAAAGTCCCTCTTATGGGATAATTTGTGCATTTTGCAAAAAGTAAACAGTCCCTTTACAACCTTAGACTTGGTCAATGATCATCTGTTTCTTTTCTAGCTGACACCTGTTGAATATTTCTAAATGGGCAATTCTTATCTATAATTCCATTTAAATAAATTGTGGTTTTGTAATATTTCATCAGGCCGAACTACTAAACCAGTATAGATCTATATCTTCTATTTAATAAAGCTCTTCGTTCATATATATATAGCTGGCCAAACGGCTGGACCGAATCGGCTGAAATCTTTTTGGGAAACTCGTGTGTATTGTGTATCCCGTGGGATAACATAATATTGAAATCCTGTAAAGGTCTTTATAGTTTATATTAATATCCAATAAAGGTCTATATATATTGATGTCCAATGAAGGATATATATTGATTTACAGTAGAGGTCCATATCTTGATATCCAATGAAGGTCTTTATAGTTTATATTAATATCCAATAAAGCTCTATATATATTGATGTTCAATGAAGGATATATATTGATTTACAGAAGAGGTCCATATCTTGATATCCAATGAAGGTCTTTATAGTTTATATTAATATCCAATAAAGCTCTATATATATTGATGTTCAATGAAGGATATATATTGATTTACAGAAGAGGTCCATATCTTGATATCCAATGAAGGTGTATATATTGAAATCGAATGAAGGTCTTTATAGTTAATATCAATATCCAATAAAGCTCTATATATATTGATGTCCAATGAAGGATATATATTGATTTACATTAGAGGTCAATATGCTGATATCCAATAAATTTACATAAATTGATATCCAGTTAAGCTCTATATATTGATGTCCAATAAATGGCAATATATTGATATATTATACATACATATATATATTTTGATATCCAATGAACGTTTATAAATTGATATCCAATTAAGGTTTATATATTGATACCCAATGAAAATGTTTATATATTGATATCCAAGGAATGTCTATATATTGATATCCAAATAATGTTTATAAATTAATTTCCAATGAATGTCTATATATATTGATATCAAATGAAGGTTACAATGGTATGTTTAATCTATACTTTTCTAAAAACCATAAAATATATAATCTACAATATTGTAAAACTTCTTATTTTTCAAGGACTTTCGCGGGATCAGAGTTTCTCCAAACAAGAGTCATGACTCCGGATATTCAGATTCGGAGGAGGGAGGACGAAGTTTTCTTGAGGATCGCCTGCTATCGGAGGATGGAGGACGTAGCTATCTTGAAGATCGTCTTCTATCGGAGGAGGATGGACTGAGCTATACAGAGGATCGTCTGCTCACTGAGGACCTTGAGCGAGGATATCTGAATGTTCCCTTGAACCATGGTCTCCTAGATATAAACAGGATAAAGTTTAGTTTGAAGCAGCTTGAGTGCGACTATCTTTTGTTCGAACAGGAACGGAGAAATTTCTTCTATTTACAGGATGAGCAGCATTCTTTACAGGAGCTGCTTCGAGGGGAGCAGTTTTTCCACAGAAAGCAGTCAATACGAGAGCTGCGAAAAGAAGTTAGTAGAGTTACAGTTAATCCTGAAGAGCAGTTGAGGCAGGAGCAGTCTTTTCCAGAGCAGCTTAGCGCAGAACCTGCTGAGCATATACAGGAGAGTCTAGATTTGAAAACTGTAAAACAGGAAGATCTCATTTTAAATGATGAACTGAAGAAAGATGTTCCTTCCATTTTGTGCAAGCAAAACGATTTCTTCTACTCACAAAACAGGCATTATATCAAACTATTTGATAAATAATAATCTAACCCTCTTCGGAATCCATTGTAAAACTCCCATTCCTCTTTTCTCTCATCAAAACTATTTAAATGTCGTTCATTTTACTAATTAAGTCATTTAAAGCCTAATTGCGTCAGTAACATTAGGCTAATTAGGTATTTAAAAACAGGGATAAGCCTAATTTATCCCAAACCCCCTGGTGAGATGTGTAGTGGGTGGGTGAAATGTGAGAATGGCTCAGTAACCTTATCTATATTTATCTCTCTCGTTGAAACTTTAAGATTTTCTTGTTCGTCATTTTATATCCTTAATTTCTCTTCCTTGCCACACCTGTGTTAATATTTGTAATCTGCAGGAGACGGAGGGTGATTTAGATTTTAGTAACACAGAGTGGAAAAAAGTTAAAATTGTGATGTTAGAAAATATGCAGAAGAGGGATAGTGTGGGGGAAGGGGAGGCGGGGGAAGGGGAATTTGAAATGTGATCTTTAACTGAAGGGAGGAAGGTAGAATTGAAAGGATTGCACTTTGCCCTCTCCTAGTATAAGATTCATACCCTCGCCAACAATAGATAAAAGAAGATGGGGGGTTATGACCGGAAACGGGAATCTTCAAGCTCAGAAATAGAAAATGTCAACGACGTGTCAGTTGTGCTTCATTAGAGTCAAATCTATTGCATAAAGGGAGAGGAGAGGAGGGGGTAGGGATATCGAAGAATGTCTCAAAATGGAAAATAAAGGGGAAAAATGAAGGTCAGGGAAAAACGGAAATAGAAAAGGAAAGAAAGATGAAATGGATTTAGATATTGAGGGGGATTATTATTTTTGCCAAAATTAATTCCCCTCCCCTTACAAAGCCTGTATTGCGCCCATCCAACCACATTTGAAATCAATTTGACAGAATGAAAACGATTTGAAAAGATTAAAATCAATCTATAACCTTCATGACATATTTATTGTTGTTTTCAATCTTAGAATTTACACGCGAGGTTTTCCGCAATCATCTATTCTCCCATATATGATGGGGAAGATCTGAGGTGTAAAACTTATTTAGCAGAAAACTATTTTTTAATGAACTATTCATGTAAAATTATTTTATTACCCCTCTATGTATTTAAAAACTATTTTCTTAAACTCTTCCCATTAGAATTCATTAAAATACTTAACCCCTGCCACATAATTAAATGTAAAAGTTCCTGGTAATTATTTATCCTTATTTCCCTTTATAATTTAGCATTATAAACTATCTACACGGAAACTAGGAAAATTGACAGAATTAAACAAATTTAAATTCACAGCTGCCGACCAATTACACATAAACTTGAGAAAACCACTCTAAATTATTCATACTTTAAACAAAAACAAGAGTTTGTAAAGAAGAAAATTCTTATAACAATTTAAAACTTCTTGTTTTAAACTTTTATTTAAAAGGGGCTATTTTGAATCTTATAAACATTTACTTTTACTTAATTTTCTAAAAGTTTGGTTTAAAGCGCTAGGGATGCAAGTTACATAACTCGGGTATATGTTTCCAGTGAAAATACAGCACTTATAGAGCACTCAGACACACACACAGACAGACAAACATCAATCACTGTTATCAAAAAAGAACCTCTGGAGAAAGAAAAAGATACTTTGAAAGTAAGTAAAAAAAAAGATCATCCGAAACCGGAGGAAATCGAGGAAAGATTTTCTAGTCTGAATTCAGTAACTCCTTCCCCTCCCAGAAGTAGTCTTGGGTACTTGGATAATCTAAGAATTAGTAGTCCTGGGTACCCTGAGAACCTGAGAATCAGTAGTCCTGGATACCCTGAGAACCACCTGAGAACCAGCAGTCCCGGGTACCACGAGAACATAAGGATCATTAGTCCTGGGTACCCTGAGAATCTAACCTTGCAGAATTCTAGTCAAACACCTTCTCCGAACTGCAATCTTTCTGGTCCAACCAACACTTTCTATTCTCCGACCCAAATTATAAACCCTTCAAATGATATTTATCCAAGAAGAAGAAACTCCACTAGTCTAGGAAGATCAAAAGCTTCTTTTCGGTCCTCACTGCCCCGCTCTGTCTCCGTCCCGCGTCCTCCCTCCGCCTCAAGGCGGAACAATGACACAGATTCCGCCATTATCGGTCACTCCGCCAAACTGGAAGAGTCTGTGAATCTGAGAATATCTCCAGTTGTCCAGAATGGAAAAGAATATCTCGGACCGGTGAAAGACTGGTTAAAACAAATTCAAAGCTGGAATGCAGCAGAATGTACAAATATACTGCAAGCCAAGGTAAAATTTATTATACAATACTATGAGACCCATAAAACTGTGGAAGAGGAAGACGAACCTGTTAAATTCAAATAGTTTTTTAATTTAGCTGGTAAATTGCTTAAATGTCGTCTTTCTCTACCAGACTTTCATGGGTCTCACTGCATGCTTCAACGGTTAACAATTATTTTTTTAAATGTTCGTGAAAATGTTGATATAAATAAAACTAATGTGAAATGTTTTAAGTTAATTTTGTTCATTTAGACCCTTTTTAAAGCACTGCAAGTGTATTTTTAAGTGACCCTCCGCGAAAAGGTGGCATATGCCCGATTTACAGATCTGAGGTACCCTTGAAACCTTAATCTGATTTAATGTGGCAAATATTACGTCGTTTTTCTCACCTAAAAATTGATTAATTTCTCCATTGTTTCTTAAAAACAAGATATGCGCAAGTTTCTTAGAAACCACAAATGAAAATAAACAATTAAAGAAAAAATGCATATCAAATTTATACTGGATCAAACAAAGCTTTTAAGGCCGGGTGCCATTGTAAAATGGGAAATGACATCTTTTAATGGAGGATCAAGTTAAATCACACTTACAGTCCCTTAAACGCAAAGACATAGCGTGCCGCCCCGGTCGAAATAAATGGTTAGCTAAGTACTAAATAAACAACTCCCTCTCTTGTCCTGTCTGTATAAACTATGATGCATACTTCTAAATTGACTGCCACTCACGTTTCTCCTTCATAATATTACTAATTTCGTAAAAGTATAATGAAACAAGCGTTAAAATAATTGCATTCATTCATTTCTTCAAATAATTTAGCCATCCATCCTCATACCAACTTATAATCCAACTTGCCAACCAACCAAGTATCCAACCATCCAACCAACCAACTATCCAACCATCCAACCATCCAACCATCCAACCATCCAACCATC
>NW_019397153.1:112551-113821 GCF_000591075.1 Eurytemora carolleeae
TATCTGTATCTGTATCTGTATCTGTATCTGTATCTGTATCTGTATCTGTATCTGTATCTGTATCTGTTTAGTCCCTATCATCTGTGCCAGTATCTACGAATACCCTGAGAGCCCTACGACGGGTTCGAACCCAAGGACGAATTATCTCCAGGCTGTTTGTTAAACTGTGCAGGTAATTATTAAACCTTCCCCTGTGTTCTGTATATAAACCCTAGAATGTTTTCCATCAAGAATTACAGAAAAGTTTATCTGATCTGAAAGGGCGCTTTTTCAACTTATAAATAAGACGCTACCAACACATTATTATTAATTTAGTTTAAAGGGTATAACGTCACTAGAAATTACACTGTTTCTTTTACGACTTAAGGAACTGAGTCTTTGTAACAAAATCAAACTTTCTAAACCCTTTATCTTTGCAACCTTTTATATTTCAAACTTTGATTATTTGATCTAACAGAGTTCAAAGTTTTAAATATCTAAGGTCTACTTCATTGGTTTGCAAAGATATATGTAGGGAGTGGAAAATCGGAGTGTGTTTCAAAGACTCAATTCCTTGGGTTGGGGTGTCTGTTTGTTTGTGTGTATCCGATAAACGTCAAAACAGCTGAACTGATCGGCTCAAATATGTGTGATATTTAATATGACCCCCAAGGAAGGGTTATGGCTGGTCAAAATTAAATTGTGTTTTAAAAAATGAAGATTTTTTTTAAATTTTAGAGACTCAACAAAATTAACAGAAAAGTTTCAAAACTAAGTTTTAAAATTCAAAGAAAAAATTTCGGTTTGAAACGCTAACATTGGTATAAAAGTTTGGGGCGCGATGATAATTTTATGTTTGATAAACGGACAGAAAAAATGCCCAACTCTAGTTAAAAGTTTATTTATAAATTGGATAAAACTGAATTATATTACATAAATTTATCCACATTTGTCTAACTCTCAAGGTTTTGTTTACAACATGTTAGGTATTATGAACACGTCTGCTGGGGTTCGAATTTTATATTAGACGTCATGATATTTAAGTCCAAGGTTTTATATGAAAGTGTTTTTATGTTTCTTTGTGGGTATATATTTATATATATATATATGTAAACGTTTTAGAAAAACATTTGAATGCTTACCTTATTTACAACTTTTAACCGTATTATATAAATACTAGCTTGGGAACCCAGCGTTGTCATATGTCCAGGGTACTTATACTCTCGCAGTTTCCTCGTAATTGGTCTTTAATTAGATTTTTAGCTATTTTTTCTTATAAAAGTCGATCAAC
>NW_019397153.1:114127-114939 GCF_000591075.1 Eurytemora carolleeae
AAAATGAACATATCGGAAATACAAAGTTATGATGAGAACTCCGGAAATACAAAGTCTGACTACACAAACTTGGAAATATGAAACTCGGGAAAAGCCAAACTTCACCCCAAGTATATTCTAGCCTCAACCCACTAGCCTATCCGAGCCACAGAAAATCGCCCTCATAGCCTGTCCTAGCTGCAGAGCTCGATCCCCTATTTCTCCTTAGACCCCCTATTTTTCCTGATGAGTCCCGGCCTACTCTAGATATCCCTGTATTCATGATCGTGCACCCAGGATCAAGAACAAGACGAGCCGACATTAGAATCCTCTCTTACAGGGTGTATCCAGATCATCTTACAGGGTATACCTTGGAAATTATTTTCCGATTGTTTCATAAAATTAAAACATATGATTATCTTGACTTCTTAATTTCCTGATAAAAAAAATAATTATAAATGTTAGATTCAATACTATTTGAACACCCTATATCACATGTTTTATGTTTCAGGGAGCTCGGAGCAGGAATCCAGGGGAGCTACATGTCCAACCTGAGGGATCTGGAGACAGGGATAGAAATCCTGATCAGTAAATTCAATAAATGGAGCTATACCAGCTCCCGTAAGCTAAACAGTAGACCTGGAGAAACAGATCATGTTTTGACATATCACAAGAATATTAATAACATTATTCACAAGATAAAGATCTGTGTGTCCAGGGTTGTAAAGAAGAATCTGACTGAGATTATAAGTTTACTACGTGAGTTTGGATCTGTTTTTAGTTCTCTTATAGAAACTCTACTAACAGATATAGTACGGGAGAGTATAGATATA
>NW_019397154.1:0-9114 GCF_000591075.1 Eurytemora carolleeae
CAGCTGAGTCAAAACATGTGTTACATATTCAGATATTTTTACTATACAGATTTTGGATTTAAATAAAGTTAATCGTTTTGAAACTCTTTTCCTTTAAAGTCGTAGCACGCCAAAAGGCATATTTTGATTTTTAGTTGGATAAGACATGAAAAGTAAATAAAAATAAGTACAGTAGGCGGGGATCAAAATACGGGGCGCGGAGACAGAATGGCACAGTCACAGACAGAGGCGTATTCAAGGGGAGAGGCTATGGGGGCTAAGCCAAACCAGTGAAAACTTTTGATTTCAAGGGGGTTTTGCATATGGATGTCATTCTGCGTATCAGCAGCCTCCGGCGGTCATTTTGCAAGGCTCACGGCGGCTCTGCATCTCCTCACTCGTCCTGTCCCATTTTATATTAATTTAAAAATAGTTTCCAACTTTTTCTTTACTTTGCAGATTACTGTGATTGAACAGAAACAAATCAACAGTCCTCAAATTAAGTTAAAACTAATTTTTCAACGTATTTCTACTCCATAAAAAATTAAGAGAATTATCAGAATTAAACATTTTTGAAGATACAAAATGGCAATATCTTCCGATCAATGTTTAAAGGGTATGAATTGGGCAGGGACCTCTCTATAGAAGAGATCACTTTTATTATAAATAAAAAAGACTTTTCCTTTAATTTGATAGAACAACTGCTCCTAAACAAAGACGGATATCTCTACATTAAAACCTTTTCTTTGAAATACATTATTGTTAAAACTCTTATTTTTCAACTTTTAAAAGTAATTAGAGTGTCTTTTCGGTAATTTTTTATATTAAACAAAAATATTTTTCTTTTAAATCCTGCAAAGCACTGTCACATAAATCTTCACTGAAAATCTAAAAATTCAATATCAAGATATTTTAATTTTCAGAGAAAAAGATCTTTTCTCCTTTTAAATGTTAGTTAGATATTTTGAGCAGAAAGGGACTGGAAACGTATTTATTAAGTTAGATATTTTGAGCAGAAAGGGACTGGAAACGTATTTATTAAGTGACCCTAATAGAGTCACATGTCCGATTCACAAGGGTATCCTTGAAAATAAAATAGATATCAATTTTTTATATCTACTGAGTATTTTCGTTTGAGGTTTGGGGTTTCAAGGGTACTGTTGTGAATCCTATATGTTCATTCTTAATTGCACACAATTTTACCTCACAACAAAACCAGATTTTTAAGCCGTCGATGATCTAAGAAAGAATCAAATCTAGTTTTTAGCCTTATAAAAGCCGTGTTAGAAATAAGTTTAAAGTCTAGTCTTTTTCTAAATCTGAAGAATTTGATTTCGATTTATTTTGTTTAAGGTTTAGAGTAAATCAAATAGATTCTAGTACAGTAGAAGGCAACAAAGAATTTTTACACTCCCAGCCCAGTGCAGTTGTGTTCTTACGTCACAAGTGTCAACTCAGTTTTAGTGTCCGACAAAATTATTAATAATAGTGATAATTTTAAAATAAAGTGTTCACCTTACAGTAACTAAGTGCAATTTTTTTAAATTCTTTATTTTCTGTTTTTACACATTTTTATTTAATCTTGGAAAAAAGGTCAACTTCATTTTCCTTGTTATATTTGACACTTGTGACGTCGTGTAAAATTGTTCCTTTTCTCTGTTGCCACATGAGTGGGAAAGGCAAGCCGCACTCGTATAGCCTCCATCCTGCAAATTACTCACAAACATAGAGTTGTGGCAACGCGCTCACCCATAGCGCTTCCTTAGCCGCACTCCATATATCCTCATGCAAAATGAATTTACTATTGCTTACTGCAGAAAAATTCAGCGTTAATTTAAGATTTTAAAGACGTCATGGCATCTATTTTAACCTAAACATAGTAATCATATGGTTTCGGAAGTATGAGTAAACTTTCGTGCTGCCTGGGGCAATAGTTATTACATTTTTGTTAAAAACTATGATTTATTTCGATTTTCTCCCAAAATCAGGGACATATATAGCTAGATGGGGCGATGGGACATTCGCCCCGTCCCCCCCCTGAATTTGGAATTTTTTGTTCCTATTTTCAGAATAGCTTCTCAATAGCATGTTTAAGGGAAAGAAACCCTAGCGATAAACAGGAAAAAAATCTGTCTTAATAAACTATAATATGTGAAAAGTTAAAAATCTAGTTTTTTAGTCTTTAGTCATTAATTTTGACTCTTTTTGAGTGTTTTAAGCCAAAAAAAATTTTCCCTGGGTCACGATTTTTTGTTCCTAATCATGATTTTTTTGTTCCTAAAAAATCTTGCCTCCCCCCTCACTTAAATCCTGTATCCGCCCCTGCGGCCAAAATGTAATATTTTGTACATGTCTACTGATGTTGATCTTCCTTAAACATTTTTTGAAGGTAAGGAGAAATTGAATGTTTAACAATAATATAACACAGTTTCGGGTACGATTCGGTTTTAAATTATCTAAAATCAGATAGGTAGATGATAGATAGATATATGTAGACAATATTAAACCGAATATTAAACTGGGTTATATCAGGTGAAAATTAAATGTGTCTCTTTCTTCAAAAACATTTTAAGAGAAGATCAAGATTAGCAGGCATGTACAAAATATTATATTTTAGGAGAAAATCGCAAGACATTTTGCCGGAGGATATAGGGGTTCGGCTAAAGATCAGAGCTACGGGTGAGGGAGTTGCCTCAACTCTATGTTTGTGAGTAAATTGCGGGATGGAGCCTATACAGGTGTGGCTTGCCTTCCTCCCCACCCCCCACCTATTGTACTTGATACTCTAGTTGAAGTAAATCGATTCGAGTCTTTATCTCCCATCCCCGGCCCCACCACACCACCCTTTCCCCCTTTTCTTACCTGGGTTAGCTGAAACTCCTTCTCCTCGGCATATTGCATACTGCTACATATGCAATTTTGATAAATATTCCGCCGTAGAGGTCACTGAGTCTGCAGAAAACTGAGAGAAAACAGGATTCTGCTCTTTTTCTTTTAGACTATATATAAACTTCATGCTAGTGCCATCTAGTGTAAGAAATGTTTATAAAAGCTACCAAATTCTGCTTGTACTTAAGTACACCTATCTCTCTATATCTATGTTTAAGGCTGTATGCTCTCCGTACCAGTATTTGGGCCGAGGAACTAAATGGTCTCACTGTTCTCTTCTCATGGCTTATGTAGTTCCTAGCTTCGTTCTAGCTATAGTTTTCAATATACCCAGGTATACACAGGGGCGAATGCAGGAATATTGTTCTCAATATACCCAGCTATACACAGTGGCGGATACGGATAGATAGTTCTCAATATATCCAGGTATGTTCAGGGGCAGATACGGTTAGATAGTTCTTAATATATCCAGGTATACACAGTGGCAGATACGGGTAGATATTTCTCAATATACCCAGGTATATTCAGGGGCGGATACGGTTAGATAGTTTTCAATATACCCATGTATATTCAGGGGCGGATACGGTTAGATAGTTTTCAATATATCCAGGCTACACAACGGCGGATAATGTTAGATAGTTCTCAATATACCCAGGTATATTCAGGGGCGGATACGGTTAGATAGTTTTCAATATACCCATGTATATTCAGGGGCGGATACGGTTAGATAGTTTTCAATATATCCAGGCTACACAACGGCGGATAATGTTAGATAGTTCTCAATATACCCAGGTATACACTGGGGCGGATACGGATAGATAGTTTTCAATATATCCAGGTTTACACAAAGGCGGATACGGTTAGATAGCTCATAATATAAACAGGTATATTCAGGGGCGGATACAGATAGATTATTCTCAATATACACAGAGGCGGACACAGATAGATTATTCTCAATATACACAGGGGCGGATACAGATAGATTATTCTCAATATACACAGGGGCGGACACAGATAGAAAGTTCTCAGTATACCCAGGTATACACAGGGGCAGATACGGTTAGATAGTTCTCAACATACCCAGGTATAAACACGGGCAGATACGTGAAGATAATTCTCAATATATCCAGGTATATTCAGGGGTGGATACGGTTAGATAGTTCTCAATATACCCAGGTCTTAATATACTTTATTATTGCCACTACATTACATTTTCTTATCTTTGTTAACGACCGTTAGCGACAGTTAAAACCCTTTAACAACCATTTTTTGTTAACGATCGTTAACGACGTAAATTTGCTAATACCTTAGTAGTTAGTTATACTTCTAACTAAATATATTTAAAATAATTGAAAACATTAAAATGAGAAACAGGTTAATATTAATTGCAAGAGAGGGATTGACTTAAACCTCCCGCAAGGAAGGAATGCTTTCAACTTATTCGAATAGATGAACACTAAAAGTTTTGTACATTATAATGTTAGATTATAACATAGCTTTCAAAAGTATTTAGTTTCATATATTACATGTGTTTGTTTTGTAATCTGGGTTTCACATTTTATCGGTGAAAAAAAACCAAAGCATTGTTTTAAATAGTTTTGAAAAGCAAATTTGCACAACTTCTTCTGTAAGACTCAGTAAGAGATAAAGCATTGCATGCTATTTTTCTATTGTATTTCTATAGGACATCTATACTCACTATTCAATTATCTTTTACATTAAAGCCTGAGTACCCTTTAATTGGGAGTAATTGTGCAGAGAATCCGCGGTTTCAGTAAAGCACAATTAGTAAATTAATTTTTATTTTAAAAATGCCAATTGTCTTGTTCTAATATGTTCTTTTAAGGTAAATTGTCAAATTGTATGAAACCAAATCTAATCATGCATATTTTTTAAATTTCTATTTTTATAAAGGTTGTCGTTCAAATCAAAAAAAAAAACTTTTAAGATTTGTAGATTTATAATTTTTGTTTTCTAGATTCATGGTGAGCTACTCAAGCAGTAGCATCAGTCTTCCATTCCTCAAGGCAGTTATTCGTTACCAGGTAAATAAACGTGGTATACATTACCAGGTATAGAATCCTGGTATCCGTTACCAGGTATAGAAACCTGTTATTCGTTACCAGGTAAATAAACGTGGTACACATTACCAGGTATAGAATCCTGGTATCCATTACCAGGTATAGAAACCTGTCATTTGTTGCCAGGATTAGAAACCTGGTATTTATTACCAGGAATAGAAACCTGGTGTACTACACTACCAGGTATGGAAGAAACCTGGTATTAGTTACCAGGTATAGAAACTTGGTATCCATTACCAGGTATATAAATCTGGTATCAATTACCAGGTATAGAAAACTGGTATTCGTTGCAAGGTATGGAAACCTGGTATCAGTTACCGGGTATAGAAACCTGTTATTAGTCATCAAGTATTGAAACCTGGTATACATTACCAAGAATAGAAACCTGGTATTCATTACCAGGTATAAAAACCTGGAATTTGTTATCAGGTATATGAACCTGGTATTTGTTAACAGGAAAAGAAACCTGGTATTGGTTATCAAGTATAGAAACATGGTATCCATTGCCAGGTATAGAAAGCTGACATCCATTACCAGGTTTAAAAACCTGGTATTTATTACCAGGTATAAAAACCTGGTATTCGTTGCCAGGTATAGAAACCTGTATTATTTACCAAGCATAGAAACCTGGTACGGTATTAGTCACCAAGTATAGAAACCTGGTAAACATTTTCAGGTATAGAAACCTGGTATTCATTACCAGGTATAGAAACCTGGTAATCAAGTTATAGAAACCTGGTGTTCATTACCTGGTCTAGAAACCTGCTATCTATTACCAGGTATTTAAACCTGGTATTAGTTACCAGTTATAGAAACCTGGTATTAGTTACCAGGTATAAAAACCTGGTATTAGTCACCAAGTATAGAAACCTGGTAAACATTTTCAGGTATATAAACCTGGTATTCATTACCAGGCATAGAAACCTTGTATTCATTACCAGGTATAGAAACCTGGTATTCGTTACCAGGTATAGAAACCTGGTAATCAAGTTTAGAAACCTGGTGTTCATTACCAGGTATAGAAACCTGGTATAGAAACCTGGTTTTCGTTACCATATATAGAAGCCTGGTATTCGTTACAAGGTATAGAAACCTGATATATGTTACCAGGTATAGAAACCTGGTATTAGTTACCAAGTATTGAAGCCTGGTATTCGGTACCTGGCATGGAAACCTGGTGTTAGTTACCAGGTATAGAAACCTAGTATCCATTAAAAGATCTAAAAATACAATGTTTTTCAGTAAATAAAAAGAAATATATAAGAGATAAAGATAAATAAATAATGTATTCCTAATTCTTTATCAGGAATCTGAGGTTATATTTTAAATTATATTAGTCTCAAGGCTAAACTACAAAACTGACATCTATTCGGTTAGAATTTAGACTTAGTGGTTTTGACTATGGCTGAAGAAGTTTTAAAATCGAAATCGGTACCCAAAAATGTCAATATGCCTTATCTTTATTTTAATAAATATCTTTGCTCAAACATATACATATATATATATTATACAGATGTTTCATCCTCTCTCTACAACTGGACTAATCCCCTTGGCTATTCTAGGTAAATCATATTGGTGTTTATTATTTTATTAGATTTATTCACATATATTACATATATTAATTATGTCGTGTAAAAATTTGTTTTGTTCAAATATAGGAATGATATTAAAAGTATTGATATTTAATATTCATTGTGCTTCTTCAAATTCATTGTTATAACCTCTAATTTTATAAACTTGACAAATTTTAGTGAGAAAAAAAGAAAATGTAAGCAATTATTTAGAACAAGTCCGCTTTGAATCCATAAAAAAAAATCCAACTGCATATAGACTTTTCAGCACATGCTCGATGTTTCATAGTCAAAGATTAGTTAACAATAACAGATAGAACACTAGATGTTGTCTTTTCAAGATTTAGCGGTTTTACGTTCACATCAACCCGGAGGCAGAAGCCCAAAGTATTTACGTGCATGCAGCGTTTAGAACAGGCTCTCGCTCTGTCCTGTAATTCTACTCAACAGGACATCTTGTATTCTATCTGTTGTTAATTTATCTATGTTTCTAGTAGGCTTGACATCCACAATAATCAAAGGGTGAAAGCCAATTCTCGATGTTGCTGGTAGACTTGACGTCCACATTCCACACTTATTAAAGGGTCTAACCCCATTTTGTTTAAGTAGACTTTTGAATTTTTCATTAATCAAAGGGAAACCCAGTCTCGTTTCTAGTAAACTTGACATCCACACTAATCATATTAAATCCAAATCTACTAATATATAATATTAAATCCAAATCTACTGATATATAATATTAAATCCAAATCTACTAATATATAATATTAAATCCAAATCTACTAATAAATAATATTAAATCCAAATCTACTAATATATAATATTAAATCCAAATCTACTAATATATAATATTAAATCCAAATCTACTAATATATAATATCCAAAGCTACTAATATAAAATATCCAAAGCTAATAATATATAATATTAAATCCAAAAGTTCGTTTAATTTCTCCTAAACTAATGAAACGATTTACAAAATATCATGTTTTGAAGAGCAAGCTTTATTTAAATAAAATAAAGCTTATTTTAACCACTAGGAAGGTGGTTGCTGTTTAGCTTGTACACTATTTAGAATTTTAAAACTAATAAATTCTTAATTTTACAATTAAGATTCATTTTTTAAAAATATTTTCGAAACAAACGATGTTATGCGATTGGCACTCTTGTATATCGAGTCCATTAGCTCCTGATCCAATCAGGGTTTCTATCTAGCTCATTATCCAATTAGAGAGAAATTTTTATTTCGGCGCTATAAAAGTAAATGGAAATATCTACTTCTACTGAAACTATATTGATTGGATAAGGGAATAATGAAATAATCGACGTTTTCAAAAATGACTGTCTGGCAATTTGGCAAAAGTGTTTGTCTGCGTTATTATCTTATTTTTGATTTGACATTGTACCAAGTTTGTACTCAATCGCACAGGTCGGCCAATATTAGAAAAAAGGAAGAGACATTAAGACTCTAAACAAAGTGGTTACAAATGTACTGAAACTGGTGTTATATTCGGCCGGCGCAATTAAGAATTTCTTTTTGATGTAAAACATAAATGTAATTTTGATGAAATATCTTTTGAAAAAAGTTCTCAACTTACTCTTTATTGGTATACAAAATACACCGTATTCTTTTGTAACCAATTTTAACTAATGTATTAAAAAATAAATGGGTGAGAAATTAAGTGAAGGCCCTTCATGTCAAAAAACTAACCAATATGTCGTTCTTAGACCCCAACTTGTTCATCTAAATATTTAAACATAATCTCGAGATTATGTTAGTCTCAACTTTAGCAAAAACAGAGGATAAAGCATTAATTCTGATATCCACCATTCTAAAGTTCCCAGCTCTGTATTGATAACCCAAATAATAGTAAAAAACATAAGATGAAAAGATTATGATAAAAAAATAGTTCATTTCGTTAATTTACTGATCCATGATCAGGATTATTTAATTAAAAAGTATCAAAAGAAAGTTTTTTTAATCGGAATAAAAACCACTTGAATCCATGATTTAAAGTTTTGTTTAAAGTATCTAATATCAGAAATATAATGCTATAATTAAAAACTTTAATCTGCGTGGGTTGGAAAAATGCATAATTTAAACTAACTTGGATATTGGATATATAGAGTTTACACTTAACAGAAGATCTAAGAAAAATAGCAATCTTCAAAACTGGGATAGAGGCTGTATAAAAATATCAAAACCTTTTAAAACCCAAATTATCTATGCAAGTACGGGAACCTCAAACTTGCACGCAGAACAGTTAGGGGTCTAAGGTTAGGGGCCCAAGATTTTTCAAACATATTAAAGCAATTTTTTATAGTTTTACATTTGTCTGTACAGTTTGTAAAATGTAACTTCTTTACGTCTTACTTTACCCATCTAACTAGGATTGTTACTTATTCATTTTAGATTTCTGTTTAAAGGAATTGAGTCTTTGCCACAAACTCTGATTTTCTAATCCTTACATCTGTGCAACCCAATGTCGTGGATTGGTCGTGGATCATCCGGTTGCTAGACTAGGGGATAGAAATTTGAGTTTGTGACAATGACTAAATTCCTTTCATTCTAACTATGCATCATAGTCAAAGATTA
>NW_019397154.1:9296-61346 GCF_000591075.1 Eurytemora carolleeae
AAAGAAAAGAGAAACATATATATATATATATAAATTTTCATTAGTTATCAATAAATCAAATATGTAACATTGTACTCAAAAACTGACAAGAAATGCCTTTCATTAAAAATTCATGATTTTACATGAAAAATATATTTTTTTAATATGACACATCACACAATATTTGCAGGGTGAATATGTAGGATTAATTTAACAGTTGTACTACAGTATTAAAGCAATATCATAATAAGTGGCAGAACTGATAGTGAAAATATCTAAAAAAAATACTTAATAAACCCCCTTTCCCTTTCCCAGGAAAAAACAGAATAATGAACAAAAAAAAAGATTAAGGCACCTTGTAACCTTGTCAACCTGTTCTGATCTACGGCAGAAGTTAGGCTCGGAGACGAAGGGGGTCTGTGTGTGTGTATATGGTGTATTAAGTGCTATATCGATTGAACTATAAGCTCAATAAACTAACGTTCAATATCTTTTTTTTTTATTTTACGATAAGAGCTCTTAAATTTCCTCAGGGTCAGGATTCATGAATCGCTAAATTGCAAAACAGGGTGGACTTGGTCACTTCTTGCCCCCCCCCCCCTACAGGGGGGACAAGACTTCTTAAGGGAGGGGCATGCCCCCCCCCTTAATCAGGCTAGGGGGGCCTGGCCCCCTGCCCCCCCTTAGTTGCGCGCCTGAACAGCCTCTTTCGATCTGAATAAAAATAAAAATAAGGTTAAAGATTACTTTGTAACCATTGTTCTTTTGTTTTCAAGCATTGTTATAGTATATACTCCAAACCTGACACTCTTGATAAATTAATAAGATACTATTCTTAGAGAAAAAGAGAAAGCGGAAAGGAAAACGAATACATCATTACATTTATTCTTTGACTAAAGATTGTTTTTAAAACATTGATTTGAAATGAAACCTCTCAAATCATGTCATGTGATACAATAAAATAGCAAATCATTCTACGCTTCTGTCATAATTTTTTATAATTATAAAGTTGATATTTAGGGTCTGACTTAAGAACTAATTAAAATATTTACGTTTTCCTTGTTTGCCTAGGACTAATTAACTTCAAGATATAGTTCTCTATCCCAACGAGTATATAAGTTTTCTATGTTTACCTAGGACTGATGAACTTCAAAATATACTCCTCTATCCCAACCAGTATATAAGTTTTCTATGTTTACCTAGGACTGATGAACTTCAAGATTTACTCGTCTATCCCAACCAGTACCCTAGTTACAAGCAGAAGAAGACGAGCTCTTAACTTCAGGTACAAGTCCAACCAAATTATTTATTTATGCGGAAATACCCGGCGTTCCACATTAGGTTTCAAAAACCGTCCAACTCTCGGTAGAAAACGACATCTTGCGTTTAACCCGTTAATTTGAGAAATATGTCACCTCATGAAATATTTTTTATTCTGTAAGTGTTATGATTTGGCTGGTTTAAGGATAAACATACACATCTAAGGTTTGACCTCTAAAACTGTGAACTAGAAACTGGACAATTAAACAATCTTATTTGATGTTTTTACAGATTAATAGGTTATAAACCAGTAGCTGGAATATCTACCTGGGTCTCCGCCTGGAGTCTTAAAGTTGTCTTCATATTCCAAAGTTTTATTGACCTCACTGTAAAATCCATGTCACTTTAACATTTACAAGATGTTTTATTTTATCGTAGAGGAATAGGAAACTAATAAATGTCTGTTTCTTCCAAATTGCTGAGTAGTTACAGAACCGGAGCGTTGTGGAACTCCGGATCAAGCATTGATCTCCATCTTATGCAGATTTAAGGATTTATTTAATCTTAAAATACTACTTTTCGCTTTAAAATAAATAGCAAATCTTCCCATCAGGTAGTAAAATGGTTTGTTAAGATGCCTATTAATTACTAGAAATATTTCTAATTTCTAAATATTATTTTTGTAAACACCTTTATCAAATATCTGAATAAATCAATTATTTGTATAAAGGGAGTGTTCGCGAAAAAGTAAACGGGGGTATAGGCTTAAGGCGAAAAATAATCGCTTTTGATCGCTTCTAATCTTACTTTTATCTGTTGCATCTATAAGGAGAAAATTGTTAAAAACTACTTTTACTGAAGAACGTAGCGTCCATACAAATTCAGAAAGTTGCAATATACGACTTGGATCGTAAAAAAATTAATTTATTTTTAAGCAAATCATTCAGATATATATTATATATACCTAAAGTCGTCGATTATTTTTCAACGCATTTGTTATAGTTAATATTTCATGATATTTTTTATTTGTTTTGTATACAATGAGCTTCAAATGCCGAAATAGTTGGCTGTCAGGTGTCTCTGCTCTCGATTATTTGAATATGGAATAGACAGGGATACACAACCGACGCGGTTCACCCTACCATATGGTTATGCTTTGCAGATGGTACTTCATTTGAATAAGAAATATTTGTCTGATGTTCAATTACCGCGTATACAATAACCTTGTTGTCTTAATGTTAATGGTTGACAAACCTATTCTGATTATTTCTTATACAAATGAAGTACCAACTGTCATGTTTCCTGGGACACCCTGTACCTTAGCAGAAAGATAATATCATATTATCTAAAACGTAAAAGAAGAAGGATAACTTTTACCCTAAAAATGCAGATGCAAAATACTATAAATCTTAATTAACACCAAAAGACCAAATTCCATCTCCAATTTTCAATTAGATTAATTTGAAATCTAAATTCTAAAGATTAACTATATGTAATTAGAAAATTCATAGAAATTTTCTTTTGAATATGATAAAAAGAAACAAATTAGATTTATCAGGAAAAGTTCTTAAATCATTAAGTAATTTTTATCTATATAATATTATACTGTAAATACCCAATTCTTTCCAATTTGGTAAAAATTTTAAAATTGTTAAAATTTTCCCATAAAATGTCTTAAAAAACGTTTTTACAGCATAGAGTTTTTCCTCCTAATGACAGCTTCCCTACAGTTATTCTTTGACTGATAATTATGAAGGAAAAATATTCTCTGTTGCTAATTTTTCTTTCAGAAAGAAACCGAGTCTTTGCAACAAAATCACTATCTTTGTTGCAACCTGAGGATGTATTTTATTATTATTATTATAAAGATTTATTCACACACAAAGATATAAATACATATATAAATGGTGTAGTTAAAATTTTTTTAAAAAAATTTTTTTTTTTTTTTTTTTTTTAGAAANCTGGCTAGCTTCTGAAACCCAAACTGAAGTTCATCTGTGGTCAGCTTATCAGAGTTTAGAATTAATATCAACCAGTCAAACCATTTTAGAATCAAGCTGCCAATGGCAATTGCCCTGTAATTGTCACTGATAGCAATGTCATCTAAGTTGTCCTTCACTATGGGCACTAATGTGCACAGTAGTAAAAAAGCAGGAATTTTGCCTGTAGCCAAAAACCATTTAAATAGGTTGGTCACATGATCTATTGATATTTCAAACTTAGATTTATTGATCTTACAGAATTCATAGTTTGAAATATCTAATGACTATAAAATCAGAGTTTGTGGCAAAAATATTTCATGTCATGATTGGTCTAACCCGAGACAAAACCGAAATGGATTTTCTATCTGCCCTGAAATCATTGCTTGGTCGATCTAATTTTTTATTACTTTGGTGTCTTATTTTCAATTTAATTCGTGTTTATTATTTTTAGCTTAAAACTGCCAGTCTTACTCTTTGATATAACAGAATTCCAAGTTTAAACACCATAGTTTCAGGAGAAGTAAATATTTCCATTTACTGCTATAGCGCCGATATAAGGATTTAACTCTAATTGGATAATGAGATAGATAGATAGATGTTACCATAGTTTCAGTAGAAGTAAATATTTCCATTTACTGTTATGGCGCCGATATAAGGATATAACCTTAATTGGATAATGAGCTAAATGGAAAGATACATGTTACCGCCATGCAATTTCTATTGGTTCAGAATAGACACCAAACACATGACTGAACTCTGATTGGATCAGGCGCTGATGAACTTGGCAAACTAGAGTGTGAAATACCTAAGATCTACGACATATGGGTTTCAAAGATATAAGGATTAGAAAATCAGAGTTAGTGTCAAAGAATCATTTCCTTTGCTTATCTTTGCAAACAATTGGAAACTATGGGGAACCTTTTTGAAATCAATCAACTTTGAAACATCGAAAAACTGACAAATGATGTTCAGTGGTTCCAGACGCAACTTTTGGTACTCAAATCTACATGATTTGGTGACAAAAAATTGAAAACTTGACCTTGCCCCCATGATCAATTTTTTTTTGAATTGTTAATTAGTAACAGAGTTTTGATTTTTTTAACGTTTTTTTATAGTTGTAGCTTCTTATTTGACATTGTATAATTTTTGTGTCTGGTGAATTTAACATTTTGGGTCCGTAATGACCAACATTTTGATGAAATAGTTTCACTCACTAGGTTGGCTCGTATATCTGTAGCTCTGGTGATAATCTTCTTGGTGTTCAACACTCCTCGTCTCACAATAGGACTTTACGAGGTTAGATTTTCACAACAAACAATTATATATAGGCTGGATTAAGAAGATTAGCGCCTTGAATCTGATCCCCTCATGGTCTTAAAAAGTGAGAGAAAGAAAATTATTTGCGCAAAGTTAAAAAAGGGAAAATGATGTTGAATGTTGGCCAGGACACAAAACTAGGATTTAGAGCTGCTCAACTGTGGTTGGCTTAATGTATACAACACTTAATCTTCAAATATGGAGTTTTTAACATTAAGTCTAAACGATTATAGATTATGCCATGCTTTATTTTGTGTCCGACTTTTGTGACCTCTATGTTTACCTTTATAACTTATCGCCACCCATCAACCCTAAAATTGATTCATTAGAATACATTTTTGATTTATGTTGCAAATTAATTGGAAGATAGTTAGTTTTGAAAAGTTCTAATTTTTATAATTATTTCGCAAATTTGGTTGTTGTTTAGGTAACAAAGCTTGAATCTATAATTGATTGTTTCTCCAACAAGCAGAGATATTATCCATCCACGGTTCAGCTAGTTGGAGATATCTGTTCTCAGGTATACAGTAAACAGGGTTAACCACAAGGGATAAGACTTCAGAGACGAGTTTACAGGAGTTATTTAGCCAATATCTTACAATCATTGGCTAGATTATTGCATCTTTCTTTGCCAGAAAATCAAGTAAACAATTATAAAACTACATCTAAGGCTGAACACCAAATCTATCTCTCCGATCTAAATATTTCAAGAACTTATCTACGAAGTCTTATCCTTTGTTGGTAACCCTGTACAATATATCTGGATATATGTTGGTAACCCTGTACAATATATATCTGGATATATATTGTATTTCTTTTCAAATATAACGCAGATCAGATTACCAATTAGTTTAGCTGTAAAGAAAATTATTCTATCTTATTATGTGAGAAACTAGTACTTCTGTACGTAATCTGTACTGTTCTGTTATCTAGTTTTTTTTGTACTGTACTGTACTGTAGTCTAATATTTGTATTGTACTGTACTATATAGAAACATCCACTGAACTGTAATTTAGTATTTGTTTTGATGTATTGTTATTTAATTAAATACTTGTTGTATGAGGGGAGGAAGGCCAGCCACAACAACTTCTCGTCCGAGCCACATTCTCCTCATTTTCTTGTCCGAACCACCTCGAAATCCTTGTCCTTCGTTTATTATGTACTGTAATTTAGTCTTTCTTTTTAACCGTATAGTACTGAATTATATAGTGTTGTCAACCATTAACATTAAGACCCCCCCCCTTCTATGTAATGTCGTCTTCAACTTAAATGCTCCTCTCGGAGACGAGAAACCAAACCAAACAATTTCAGCCCGCTTTCTTCTTTGTTCTCTGATAACGGAGTATAAACGTTTATCAATTGTGAACCATTTCAAAGTTAAACAAAAACATTTATTTAAAGAATTAGTGACTTTCATCAACATTTAATTGTTAATCTTTTCAGAAGTTTTAATGAATAAAAAGCGTCTTCGGACTTTTCGACAGATAACCCCCGAATAGGAAAATAGATCGTAAGAATCTTTTCATTATAAATTTGTAAACCCTGTAACAATTATTTATCATTATTCATTTCATTATTTTTTTAGGAAATAAAGAGTTTTCTGCATTATCGATTTTGATTCGTGGGTTATACCTTGTCTAACTGTTCATCGTCAGAATCTTGTTCCTTAGCGACAACAAGTGTCTTTAAACCTGTGCTGTACTGAACTCAAGTGTGAACTACTGTGCCTACTGTACTGAACGATAAAGTGTCTTATATATTAAGTACTGTACTGTACTGAACTCCAGTGTGAACTCCAGTGTGAACTTCTGTGCCTACTGTACTGAACTATAAAGTGTCTATATTAAATACTGTGCTGTACTGAATTTCAGGGTGAACTTCTGTGCCTACTGTACTGAACTATAAAGTGTTTTATATATTAAGTACTGTGCTGTACTAAACTCCAGTGTGAACTTCTGTGCCTACTGTACTGAACCATAAAGTGTCTTATATATTAAGTACTGTACTGTACTGAACTCCAGTGTGAACTTCTGTGCCTACTGTACTGAACTATGAAGTGTCTTTATTAAATACTGTGCTGTACTGAACTTCAGGGTGAACTTCTGTGCCTACTGTACTGAACTATAAAGTGTCTTATATATTAAGTACTGTACTGTACTAAACTCCAGTGTGAACTTCTGTGCCTACTGTACTGAACTATAAAGTGTCTATATTAAGTACTGTGCTGTACTGAACTCCAGGGTGAACTTCTGTGCCTACTGTACTAAACTATAAAGTGTCTTTATTAAGTACTGTACTGTACTGAACTCCAGTGAGAACTTCTGTGCCTACTGTACTGAACTATAAAGTGTCTATATTAAGTACTGTGCTGTACTGAACTCCAGTGTGAACTTCTGTGCCTACTGTACTGAACAATAAAGTGTCTTATATATTAAGTACTGTACTGAACTCCAGTGTGAACTTCTGTGCCTACTGTACTGAACTATAAAGTGTCTATATTAAGTACTGTGCTGTACTGAACTCCAGGGTGAACTTCGGTGCCTACTGTACTGAACTATAAAGTGTCTATATTAAGTACTGTGCTTTACTGAGCTCCAGTGTGAACTTCTGTGCATACTGTACTAAACTATAAAGTGTCTATATTAAGTACTGTGCTGTACTGAACTCCAGTGTGAACTTCTGTGCCTACTGTACTGAACTATAAAGTGCCTATATTAAGTACTGTGCTGTACTGAACTCCAGTGTCAACTTCTGTGCCTACTGTACTGAACTATATAGTGTCTATATTAAGTACTGTGCTGTACTGAACTCAAGTGTGAACTTCTGTGCCTACTGTATGCTGGGAAGTCAGTTTCAATCTGAACTACGAAACCTCATCTACTCACTGGTCAGTTATAGATCACATTTATCTTAAAACGTCAAAACGGCTGAACCGGTCGGGCCCAAATTTTTCTTGGAACCTTACGTGACCCCAGGGAAGGTTTATCATATTTTCAGAAATTAGCCTCCGACAAAATTTTATATCCAATAATTTTTAAAAATCCACGAAATTTACTATAAAAACCGCAATTTTTGTTTTTTTGTTTGTTTTACAATTTATAGAATGTGAAAATGTTCACAATTAAAATATAGAAGATGGACGCGAAGCGCCTTAAAAACCTAGTATACTATATATAAATACTTTGTCTCTTTGTATTTATCCAATAAACATCGGAACGTGTGTTCTGATCGGGCCCAAAGGGGAGGTTTGTGAATGATCAAAATTTCAAAAATTTGGCTTCAACAAAAATAGATTTTCATTAAATTTTGAAAATCCACGATCATTTTTTTCTAAAATCCACATACTTTTTTGTTTTGGTTTTACAATGTAGATGTACAAAGAGAGAATATTCATAATTTAAAAAGTTTAGATGGGCGCGAATCGCCCTGAAATCCTAGTGACACAACATCATCGTTCATTGCATACTCATGAAACTGCAACTGAAGTAAACTAGATTAAACAGTAAAATTTCATGTGTTGGGGGGAGAGGGGAAGGATTTTGTCCACTTTTTATAGTTGAAAATCGGAAAAAATGATTCCTCCATCGCACCAGCAACTTTGTTATTCCACCCTTTCCTAATAATCAGTTACAGTGGAGCGTATCCAGAGTATCTAACCTTAATAAATAACCTTGATTTGAGCAGAACAATTGCTGATTTAAGTAATGAATTTTCAAATCTTTGTGCAATCAGAGAGAAATTGATCACATGATAGATAAAAGCTGATGAAAAATTACGGTGATAAAAACTAGAAAATACAGAAACGGTATCGCTAAATTGTGCAAATATAACTTCATCAACAAAATATCTAGAACAGTTTCAGTGAGAACTTTGAGAAATCAAAAGAATTTATAGAATGTCGTTTTCAAAACCTGCTGATAATGAAATGCTGCAGACATTTTTTATTGCAAAATTAAACGGAGCTCTGCAAAACTGTTCCCGCATATTTTTTTCCATGGATATATCACCTCTTCTAAAACCAACTATTTCTTCGGTCAGTGTTCTCCAGATCGCCGCAGTACACACCGAAAGCTTAGTTTAGGGTTATTTATTCATTTTTTCAATTACATACCGAGATTTAGATTTAAATTTAAAGACCATCGAACAATTAATAAGAAGACATTATCTCTTGTCTCCGATGTTCAGGTTAAACTTTATTTCAAGGTTTACAGGGTGTGTTTGTGAAAACTGTTCAAGCTATCTAAGATGTTAGGCTTTTAGGGCACTTCGCGCCCATCTATATATAAATTTGGCTTGTTTGTCTGTCTGTTTGTTTGTCTGTTTGTTTGTTTGTATTCAATAAACGTCAAAACGGCTGAACCGATCGGGCCCAAATTTTTTGTGGGACATCTAGGGAGCCCAGGGAAGGTTTATGAATCATCAAAATTTCAAATATTTGTCTCTATCAAAATTCGATCGTCATTAAATTTTTTAAAATTTTGAAAATCCGCGAAATTTTTTGTAAAAATCCGCGAATTATTTTTGTTTAGTTTTACGATGTACACAAAGAGAACATGTTTACAATTAATTTAGAAGATGGGCGCGAAGCGCCCTCTAAGGCTAGAAAGAAGGGCGCGAAGCGCCTTGAATTTCTAGTGTTTCTAATTTTAAAAATTCAAATCTTGTTCGAGGTTAATTTTTGAAAATTCGATCATCCAAAAACCTTCCCTTGATTCATGTGAGGTCCCACAAAAAATTTGGGCCGGATCTGTTCAGCCGTTTTGATGTTTATTGGATACGTTTATTGTCTGTTTGTCAGACAGACAATGAGCAAAGTTGATGATTTCAAAAGGGCCTCGAGGTTGATCTAAGGTTGATAATCCCAGTGAAGGGTTGATAGGTTGATCTAAGGTTGATAATCCCATAGAAGGGTTGATAGGTTGATCTAAGGTTGATAATCCAAGTGAAGGGTTGATAGGTTGATCTAAGGTTGATAATCCCATAGAAGGGTTGATAGGTTGATCTAAGGTTGATAATCCCATTGAAGGGTCGATAGGTTGATCTAAGGTTGATAATCCAAGTGAAGGGTCGATAGGTTGATCTAAGGTTGACAATCCCAGTGAAGGGTCGATAGGTGCTCGAAAGCTTGTTAATCAAATTTTACAAAAATAAAAAACTTCTGAACACAAATTTTTAAAATTTTGATAATTTATAAACCTTCACTGGGGTCATGTGAGGTCCCACACAAAATTTGGGCCCGATCAGTTTAGCCGTTTTGACGTTTATTCTGAAAAATAAATACCCGGTTGGTTACAAAAACTAATGTTATAATCACGAATTTTAAGCCTTTATATATATTTAAAAAAACATAATTTTCGTAATTGAAAAAGGCGTCGGGATATATATTTTAATGATATTCGACCCCTCCCCCCCTTAACCTTTAAAGAATAGTTAATCACTTCCCTGGTCTTTTGGAATTAGGGAAAAACTTTTCATTTTAATTCCTAAAATGTATTTAAATATTTTGCACATACTTCAACAGTTTGGAATTGTTTAGTTTTGGTTGAAAATTCATTCTTTTTTGCATTTATGTAAAAACTATTTTTCTTTTTTTTAATATTATTTTCAATCAGATATTCTGCATAGTGTAAACATTACAAATTGATTTCCAAGTTCCAAAATTTCATAGAATGCCTTTGAAAGAAAACCATCATTAGAAAATGTTGGGAAACTTAAAAGTATGTAAAAAATGTTAATATTATTGAACATTGTTTCTCAAATCAAATTAAATCAGACCTTTTATCTGCTCACGTAAAGAATTCATTAATAAGAATTTTTGTCCTATTACGAGCATATTTGTAATGTTAGAAATTTGTGAAGGGTGGGGGAGGGGGCACAAATGTTGTAAAGCAAAGATATAGGTAATGAAGAGGTGTGGGCGTGGCGCAGGGAAAACAATTTTTCAACTTAAAAACCTCAAAAACGGTCAAAATTAATAATTCTAGGCTAAAAAACTAGATTTTAAACTTATCACACATTGTAATAAGTTTATTAAAATAGATATTTTGCTTGTTTTTTATTATGTTTTCTTACCTTTAAACTCTGATCAGAACGAATATTATGTGAAGATTTTAATTAAACTATGAATATAAACTGGCCGATATTTATATCTTTACTACAGGGAAAATAATGGCGTCAAAAGGGTGTAAAAGGTTTAGAAAAACTCAAGCATCTTTAGTTTTCCCACAAGTAACATTCGAATTAATAAAAAAAAACGGTTTATTTCTGTGTTTAGTCATTTAGTAAGCCATCAAAATACTTAATTGAATGTTGAAACCAAAAAATAGCTTCAAATCTTGAAACCAAAAAATAGCTTCAAATCTTGAATCCTGATATTTGTATTTGTAAAGAAAAGTACAATATTTCAGTGCGGTAGAACCAGCCAGGCACCTCAGATCACAGTGGTTCAAGAAATGGTGATGCAAACCTCCAAACCAGTAGTCTCGTTGATCACCCCGGCTCAAGCAGCTCTGTATATGGAAACCTCGAAACCTTTAGTCCCGTTGATCACCCCAACTCAAGCAGCTCTGTATATGGAAACCGAACTGTAAAGTGTCCTGTACGGTACACTGTAAATTGTACACTGTACGGCATACAACCAAGTCTGTAAACGAAAAAATCCTGTTGCAGTTATAAATGTTGTGTGATCTATACAATTGAAGTGATTTATATGAACAATTTACAATGAATTGTCATCAGAACTTTCCCCTCAACCATTTTTGCAGTTCTGAATCATGAAGACAAAAATCTACAAAACGCTTTGTTCAGTTAAAAGTTTCTTGGTTATTGAAAAAGTTAAGATTTTTGCTTCTCGATGTGCATATTCTACAGGGTGTTCTAATTAACATGGGAATTGAGTGACAATTTGTATACCGTCTTTGTAAATGATTTTTTGATTAAGTGATGCCCACAAGGAAAGCTTGAACCCACAGATGTTTTGTCTATTAGAGATACGAATTAGGTAATACAGTGCTAATTCTTAACAAATTCGTCAATCTATTCCTATGTGTTTTGGGACAACCTGTATAAGTTCACTGATATTTAAAGAACATCTATACTTTTCAGCTCTGTAGAATAAAGGTAATTTATTGCCACAAAGTAAATTCGATAATAGCTCAAAGCACAGCGCATTTGACCATCTATTTAAAAAATTGAAAATGGCGAAAAATCAAAGATTCGCAGTTTGGTTTGTTGCACAGTTACAATTATTAAATTATTTTAATTTTTTATATTTTTAATTATAACGAAAATGTTATATATAGACTATCTGAATATTAATGTAAATAGGAATGATCCCCAATGTATTATATTCTACTATATATGTAATATAAATGGCTATAAATACCTTATATCTTTAATATAAATATGAGAAAGAAACATCAATGTTAAGTGTAAGGAAATCCCCCATTAAAATAATTAATTAATTTTACAGGTAAGATAACAGTTAAACTCTAAATGAGTAATACATCGAAAGAATATATCAAATGTCGTCTTGACAAATTTTCAATGGGTTTTATACTATTTTACGTAAATCTCAGAATTTGCGAAAATAAATAAATAGCCATGAATATCGGGAACATTTTTAAAGAGGTCCATATATTTATTTAAATAAAATACTAAATAAGTGCAACATTCCATTATAAGAAAGTGAAGAATACGACATTTGATGAATTCTTTCGGTGAATGGCTTATTTAAGGTTTAATTGTAGTATTTATCAGTGGCGGATATAAGGGGGGTTATTGGGGTTATTTACCCCCCCCCTAGAATCCTGGGGGTAAATACCCCCCTAGAATCCTGGGGGTAAAAAAAGGTATTAATATTTTTTCAAAAAAGGGGTTTTTAAGGGGGGGGGGACCAAAATTTTTTTTTGCGCGCTTACGCGTGTGTAGTAATCCAGATACAACCCTCTTTATTCTCAAGTATGTATCAATCCAGATACAACTCTCTCTGTATTCTAAAGTATGTCTCTATCCAGATACAACTCTCTCTGTATTCTCAAGTATGTATCAATCCTGATAAAACTCTCTCAAACTCTATACTAAGGTAATTCAGGTTTCCAAGAGATATGAGAATTATTACTATATTTATTACAAGTGTTTCAATCCTACTATATCTATCTATCCATCCATCTATCTGTCTATTTATCCATATATCTATCTATCTATGTATCTAAGTATCTATTAACCCATCTAAATATCTTTCTATCCATCCAACTATCTCTCTATTTATCCATCTATCTATCTAACTATCTATCAATCTAACTGTCAATATATCTATCTAACTATCTTTAAATACATCTAAATATCTATCTATTCATCTAGCTAGCTATCTATCTATCCATCTAACTATCTGTATAGACATCTAATTATCTCTCTATCCATCTAACTATCTATCTATCCATCTAACCATTTAAGATTGTGTAGACCAGGAGCTCCCATGCTCGGAGCTCTGCTATAAAATTGCTCCCCGCTCATTTGCAACTTCACATTGTTAGATTGGGAAAAGGGTTGGAAATGGGGGGTTGGGTTTATGTAGATCATATTTTTTTTCACTGATCTTTTTTACATTATATTACATTGTTTGTTTCATATATTCCGACTTTTGGACTCCCTTGAGATTAGAAATAGATTTTTACTAATATTATTTTCAAATCAGTATTTCATCCGAATTGTAATAAAAGTTGTTAAGCCTTGTATAAGGCCCAAAGTGTTCGTACGTTCGAGTCTCCGTGCAAAAACCATTTTGATTTTATAACGGCGTTAACGTTATATTTACCAAATATTCGTCAATTACTGCCGATCCACCGTTAACGGTTGGTAAGTTCGTTGTATTTCTATAAAATTAATGGTTTTGGGGTTTAATTTTCAGAACGTACCGAAGTTGACAATTAAAAAACGTCATTATTTTAATTCTGTTGTTATATACATAATTGTACTAATATCTAAAAGTTAACTTATAAATTGAGAGGGTTCTGTACCAGGGGGATGATAGTTTACTACCTGGGCCGCTATCTATACCCATAGTGTACACTTAGGATAGTTTACTGGTAAAGGATATTAAAAGATAATGGCCTATTCATGCAGTACAAATATCGAATATGCAGTACCGCTTTCGAAGTACAAGTGTATGGGGAGGTTTTGTATCTTAAATTTTACTCAGTTTTCTCAGAACCGCTAATTAACCATGAAATATTGCTCTGTAAAAGACTGCAATAGTATGTCTTACTGTGAAAATACAATCTGCACACGATAAGAGAGCAGTGGATTGCAATAGTCAAATGTAAAACAAATTCTCATAGTCGGATATGCAGTCGGCATTTTGAAAAAAATGCTATAGTGGTCAATATTAGTTTGAAAAATTAGTGTTCAAGTTTTCCTTTAAAAGTGTAATTGAAATATGTGTAGCTTGAAAGGTGTTGAATTCGGATAATTTCTTCCGTTGTTTCATTGGTAAACACCGCAAGTCACTTTTAAGAGAAATCAGGATTAAAATAATCTACTTTCAAAGAGAAAATTTACCTCGTGCCTTCGTAATCAAACAAAGCTTTAAGTGCACCATTGTGAACCATATATATCTCTCTATTTAACGGAAAGTTGAAATTATTTCTAGAATTTTCAGAAATCCCCCGAGTACTGTAATATACAGATAGACCTTTGAAAGTGGAGTACATGGTCTTTAAAGGATTGGCGTACATCATCACTCTATATACTATGACTTAGTTGGTCTGTACAAACTAGAATATTGTTGTTTCTCATGTTTATTCATTTATTTATATCGAGAGAAGAAATCCATTTCCAATTAACTATTTCAGAAGAAATGCATTAATGTAAATTATATCCATTAAAAGTAATGGGAGAGAAAAATTGGGTGTCAGCTCTTTAAAATCCATTTGAATTTGAGCCGCGTCTCAAATCCGCCAAAAACCGGTTTAAATCGAGCGCCGGCTTAGATCTTGAACCATTGAATACAATTTTAAGTGGAACCAACCATATTTAAGCCGCTGCTCAAAATCTTTAAATTCGGCCTCTGTATACTTTATTTAAACACCAAATGTGTCTCAATTCTTGTCAAATACAACAATTATAGCTCTACTTTACATCTTTGTATTTTCTGTATTTTTTCATTTTAAATTCAAAAGTGAGAAGAGTAAATATGTTTTGTTTGAAAACAAGCAAAATTTGAAACAAAATTTAGATTAACTTTACTCTAATAAATTACACTTTCTACAAGACAAACATTTGGTGTTTTAACCTGTTAATAATACAGTTGTTCAAAAAAATTCTTGATTTTTTTGAAGTCATTCAAAAACTCAATCTACTTAATCCCCCCCCCTTATGCCTTCTCCCTTCTAATTTCCATGGATGCTAGTTCTCTGAGAATAATTAGGGTTTAGGGCCTAAAAACTGGGCAGCCAGACACAAAACTAATATTCAAATTTTGCCAAAATATTGTAATATGTTCCCTCTTTCACGGCCTGGACCGAGATCATGAAAGGGGTAGAATGGGGGGAGGGGTAGAATGGGGGGGAGGAAGGGTGAGATAAGGGAGGGAGGAGAGAAGGCTAAAAGGATTAGAGGTAACCATGATCTTAAACAATGTAATTTTAAAAAATCGGAATGATTATACTCCAGTATCAGAATCAGAAAGTATTTTTTAAAATTTTAACTTTAACAATTACGACAATTTATAATTCATAGGAACTGTTCACTGAAGACGTAATTTTAAGGTACCGTTTGAAAGAGAGGCATGCCTGATTCACATCGATGCCTTATCTGATGGACCATGAGGGAAATGCAGTTGTTTTTCTATCACAAAATCTATCTTAATTTTAGTATCTCTGCAGTGCAGCATAATTCCGCATTGTCAATTGAAGTTACGTAATTCCCTTTATGTACAAAAAAATATGAAAAGAAAAGATTCAGAATTTCAATTAAAGAAATCATTTATAAAAACCTTCCTAAGTTCAAGGGATCAACTTTAATAAGTTAAAGCGAAACAATGTGAAATACATTTAATTATTTTATGGGTTGTATCAATCAAGATCAAACAAAGCTACTGTATCGGCAGAAAAAAAAATCTGTTTAGAAAAATTATATTTTCTGAAGAATGATTTTGTCATCTAAGAAGAAAGAGGGAGCGGCGAAAGAAGGGAGGCCCCCATATTTAGTAATTTAAGGTAAAAACTCAAAGTATATTTGACGATTGTGCCCCGCAAAATTACCAAACTTGACATGTACAAAACGGGTTTCAAATATTCGAGAAAAAAAACCCGTTTTGACTATTATGAGAGTGTGATACATTCTGTATCGTAATCACATTTTGATTGTGATCCGTGATTATAAATGTTAAGATAAACATCTCTTATACGTAACATACCATTCAGAGGTTAGAATGTCGTCGTCCATATCTTCAATCCTACAGGGTGTAACAATAAACATGGGAATGAAATTGAGGGTGAAACTATGGGGCACTTTTTTCTACCTTGCACCAGCTCTAAAGTTTTTTTTGATACACTAAAAAAATATTTGAGAATTTGTCTGTTAAATTTTCTTACTCATTCCGATTTTCGCTTTTTTTGTGTTAAATAAATCATTATGTAAACTAATTTGTCAAAATAAATAAAAATGGGTATCCGTCTTTAAAAACTAAGTTCAGAAACGTTAAATTTGTAAAAAAAAATCCCTTGAAAATTATGCAAATTATCAGCAAAACCCGTTTTTTTGGAAAGATCAAAAAGTATAAAAAAAACTAGTTTTTTAGACTTAACCAGAACAATTTGTGGAATATCGAAAAGTTTCAATTTTGATATTGTTTAAATAAGCTGCTATATGTAAATAAACATTGAAAACATAAAACCCCCAATCAATTTGTGAAAACACTCGTCTAACTATTTGAAAACGAAAGAATTTGATTGTGAAACTTTGTTTTACCAAATTTGAACCATTTTACAATTAATGAAATATATATCAATGTGATCTTGCTAGAAATTAGAAATTAAAATTTACAAACGAAGAAATATATCAAATTATTTATGAATTAAAAAATTAACTCTAACCCATTTCTTGCGAATTCTCCCTTTAAGATAATAATATCTCAGCATTCCAGGGTTAAATAGTGCCCTTAATAAAATATAATTATAGATACGTGACAGTTCTTAACAGGTTTATAATTTCAAATAATTGCAATCAAATCAGATTTTTTAACAAGTTTCAGGCTCTTCTAGTTCTAGTTCTTTATATAGTTCTAGTTCTTGTTTTTGTTCTGGTTCTAGTTCTATAGTTCTAGTTTTAGCTATATTTTTAGATCTAGTTCTATATCTTTTTATAGTTTGGGTTTCAGTTCTAGTTCTAGTTCAATATCTAGATATAGTATTATTTCTAGATTTAGTTCTAGTTCTATATATATAGAGTTTTAGTGCTAATTCTAGTTCTAGTGCAAAAGTTCTAGTTCAATAGTTCAAGTTCAAATTCAATTGTTCTAGTTCAATAGTTCTAGTTCAATAGTTCTAGTTCTAGTTCTAGTTCTAGTTCTGTTTCTATATAGTTGCAAGTCTAGTTCCAGTTTTAGGTTTAGTTCCAAATCTAGATTTAGTTCTAAATCTAAATCTAGTTTTAGTTCTAGATCTAGTTCTAAATCTAGATCTAGTTGTAAATATAGATATAGTTCTAGTTCTATCTCTAGCTCTAGTTATAGTTCTAGATATAGTTATAAATCTAGATCTAGTTCTAAATCTAGATCTAGTTCTAAATCTAGGTAAAGATCTAGTTGTAAATCTAGATTTAGTTCTAAGTCAAGATCTAGTTCTAAATCCAGATCTAGTTCTAAATGTAGATCTAGATTAAGAACTAGATCTAGTTCTAGTCCAAGTTCTAGTTCTAGTTCTAGTTCTAGTTCTAGTTTTAGATCTAGTTCTAGTTTTAGATCTAGTTCTAAATCTAGATCTAGTTCTAAATCTATATCTCGTTTTAGTTCTAGTTCTAAATCTAGATCTAGTTCTAAATCTAGATCTAGTTCTAAATCTAGATCTAGTTCTAAATCAAGATCTAGTTCTAGTAATAGTTCTAGTCCTAGCTCTAGCTCTATTTCTAGTTCTAGATCTATTTCTAAATCTAGATCAAGTTCTAAATCTAGATCTAGTTCTAAATCTAGCTACGTTCTATATCTAGCTCTAGGTCTAAATCTAGTTAGAATTCTAGTTCTAAATCGAGTTCTAAATCTAGATTTAGTTCTAAATCAAGATCTAGTTCTAAATCAAGATCTAGTTCTAAATCTAGTTCTAGTGATATTTCTAGATCTAGTTCTAGTTCTAGATCTAGTTCTAGTTCTAGATCTAGTTCTAAATCTAGATCTAGTTCTAAATCTAGATCAATTTATAAACCTAGATCTAGTTCTAAATCTAGATCTAGTTATGAATCTAGTTCTAGTTCTAGATCTAGTTCAAATCTAGATCTAGTTCTAATTCTAGTCTTGTACTGATTTCGTTACACTTAATAAGATAAAATTTCGTCAAACTATTTTCTTTTATTTTGGAACTCTCTTTTCCTACATGCCTGCTTAGCAATTATGTATCTATACATCTTAATAGGTTAAATAAGCTCCATGCTAAATTAGTTTTGCGATAATCATCTAAAATTGGCAAGCACGCAGCCTCTCTAATACATGTTTAAAAAAAAAATTGCAACACTGGCATTTATCGGGTTCTTAGGCTAATTCATAATAATTTATGATTCTTAGGATGACATAGATTTATTTGGTGTCCATAAGTAGCCACACTATATAAACTAGATTGTTTATGTTGATCTAAGGACCTTAAAGATTCCCCTGAGCTAGGCATGTTGGCCATTTCCATCCTCTCCAAATTACTTGGGCTTCCTGTTCTATCCTGGGATCCCATTTAAGTTAATCCGGAATAATAAACTCCTGAGCCGGAATTTTTTCAAATTTACGGTCGTATTTAAGACGTCCTAAATACGTCTCCGTACTCTATAGTGTTTTTCCGCTAGATGTCACCCGTAAGTTATTTTCGGACAGACAGACTTACTCACGTCGTGTTTACTCACATAATTTCGCCGTGAGTTAACCTTATTATAGATGTCAGCACCTGCACACAATACAACTTTATAAACACAGGGATAAATAATAATCACAATTTTAATAATATAATTTAATTCAAAAAGTCAAATTTTAATCCGATTTTGATAAAAACTAAATAAAAAGTTTAATATTCTGTAGTTTTATTTTACGAAAATTATCATAATCCATGAATTCTTGAGAACTTAATATTTTTGAAAGTCATCAATAAAAAGCATCCCTGAAAATGTATTCATGCAGTGTATTGAAAAGCTTTCTATTTATTTTCGTCTATAGGGGTCGCGCGATGTTGCAGTTTATGGTCGGACACTAGATGTTGTAGAAAATCCCATTTAGACAGTACTTAATTCCTCCGTATTTAGGACGTTAGTAAGTGGAGACGTCATATGTTTGCAAAAAGTACGGATGAAAAAATTCGGGCTCAGAGACTACTTCCCTGTGTTGGTTCCTGTAAAGACAGCAACGAGGTTATAGTATGTATAGAGTGCTGATGTACGTTAATGCGTGCTGCATATTTGTTTATTAAGGAAATTCTGGCCTAACCACAGACCACACAGCCTGCTCATATACTCTACCTGGATAGGCTGAGCGGGCCTATAGTGTCCCGGCACGCCATACTATGGTTCCATGTAATGTTTTTTGACTGACATCTCACTGGCATTTGTTGCATTCAGGGATTTAGTTTTACAACTTTTAAAGAAATAATCCAATTTTAAACATAAAACATAACGTTTATGAATATTGTCTATTTTTAAAGATTTTGTATTTCCTATTCAAAGGATCCTTAAGTATCCCTGAATACAGATGTCTGAGATTGGTCGTGTACAGTACTTGTACACAATAGAACATGCTGTGGAAAATATCGCATATTTTAGGTGTTAATCGATCTCTGTAACTCTCATCTCTCCTAAACTTAGTATTTCAATATTAGTAAACAGTTGTAAGTGTACAGTACAGCTAACTGAGCACACAGGTAGAGAACTATCATCTCCCCTGAAAGACAGGTCTCTTTGACGGTTAAAAGTCTAATCCCAAACATCTATCAATTTCAATATAGTATATTATATATGAAGTTAATATATCTCAATAAAAGAAAAGATATAAATGATAAATGATAAGGATGCTTTCCTGGTGGTTCTATTGGCTATTTACTCGATAAACGAAGTCTAACCTTACTTTATAATTGTTATCTGAAATGGTAAATTTTCTAAGATTATGTAATAAACCTGAAACACAATATTTAACCAGCAGGATCACATATGTGGTGGCGTGGTTTCCTCTCAACACTGTTCCATAGTCCTTTATAAAGAATACAATGAGCAATCTTAGCTCAACAGTTTATGCTAAAGAATTTGAATAAATTACAAAAAATCATTTGACATTTGTTGCAGATTTACTTTTTATCTTTCCTAATAAGTTGTAAGTTACAACATGAATTGTATATATGTATTCATGTAACATATGCATTTATGTTATACTAACTGAAGTTGTAAGTTACAACATGAATTGTATATATGTATTCATGTAACATTTGCATTTATGTTATGCTAACTGAAGTGCCCAATTTTAAAACATTTTAAAAAACATTTTTTTAGGCCTTTGTTAACCCCCGGAATACCCCAGGGTTCCCAAAAAAATTCAGCCCATTCGGTTCAGCCGTTTGACCGGCTATAGGGCGCATATATACGAATGTTTTGTTTAATTATATAGATATGTAATTATGTAATATATGCATTTATGTAATATATATAAATTCATATAATGTATGCATTTATGTAAATGTAATGTATATGTTTTTGTAACATATGTATTTACGTAATAAATGTCGAGAACAGGCCTCACTGAAGATTGGTCTATGTCAAATGGTACATGAAACATCGTGTATGAGGATGAATATCTGTTTTTTTATTGAATAATAAATTGATTATTTATGCATGATATATATATGTATTTATGATATATTTCGAGAAAGAAAGGCCATTACTGCTAATGCTTTTTTATTTTTTATTTATTTAACGTACCACACTAAAGTAGATGCAGAAGGAGAAGGTCATTTTTGTACTACATTACTTGGTACTACTTTGTGACCTCGTAGCAACTATAGTTTGCACTAAAGTATGAGAAACATAACATTATTTGATTACATATTAGAAATTAAAAACATTTCTGTTCTTTTCATTAATGGAGTTATGATTGAAAACAAAACTGATTTCAATCTTACATATAAGTTACTGTAGTTTGAAGTGGTACCGTACTTTGAAAAATAGTCTAAAATAGCCCACCCCTCCCCTCCCCTCTTATAAGGATGAAATGGTAAAACTTTTTGTTAAAAGTTCTGATTCATTAGAAGCAGATCAACATCTTGTAAACCATTTAAGTACTAGGTTCACAAAATAAATTTTCTTTGTGCTATGATTGCTCAGTTATTTAGACCCCTACATTTCGATCAACCTTCCACCTTCCACCTTCCACCTTCCACCTTCAACCTTCCACCTTCCACCTTCCACCTTCCAGCTTCCACCTTCCACGTTCCGCCTTCCACCTACCACCTTCCACCTTCTACCTTCTACCCACCACCTTCCACATTTTCTTTTGGTCTGCTACCGTGTTAATTTTCTTCCTTCCACTTTCCACGTTTAACCTTTCTTTTTTCTACCATCAGATTTCTATTTTCCAACCTTTACTATTCCTTTATACATCGCGCAGTCTATTTTTTAATAATTTTCCTCCTAACTTCCACCACAGTCTACATCATCCTTCTTTCGCAGGTTTAGCATTTAATTTGTATATTTCAATCGAGTAAGATTACCATGTGGGATATCGAAAATAGATTAAATCAATATTTTTAGATTTACAAATAATCGAGAGCAAGCATTGATCTCGATATTTACAATACAAACGTTCCCACGGTCCAAAAGTAATAATATCATAAACTAAAACATCACGGAACCTCGAATATATATATATTGTGAAAACACTGAGAAATATTACGGGACTTCAACAAACAAAAGTATAAAAAATCGGATTCCAAGAGACTGTAAGCGTAATTTCAAGTTACTCTTTATTCAAAGATGATTATGCCCGATTTACAACAGTACCCTTGAAAACTTTTTCTGATCAATATTGTGAAAGATATTGTAGTTTTCTATGTGTTTGGTTCTCATAATTTCTATATAATTTCTTGCAGAAGGATTACGATCACTGCGATTTAATGGTCTCACGATCTCAAGCTTAAATTGTTGAAAAATTTGCCAATTACTTCTAAACAACCAAAGCTAACAACAAGTGCTTTACAATGCTAAAATGTACATGTAAAGGGCTACAGAAAAGCATAAGTGAGTTAGAGCGGTAAAATCAAAGCTTAGGGCGTTGCGACACTTCAAAGTCAACCCTGTCTTAATAATTGATGAGACTGTTTATGAGCAGGCTGAATCTATGTGCGATAGTCACTTTTGTAGAGAAATCACAATAAAAAATATTCATTTTCAAATCACTTGTAATTACGCTTACAGTACCTTTCATATCAACTATTTGTGCATTTTTTAAAAAGATTGAATCCTATTTACATTTTAGAAAGTTAAAAAGTGCGAAAGTAAATATTCATTGTTTGAAGTAAAAAATGTTCAGGATTTTACTAAGTACACGTTCACTTCAAACCTGAAGCTAGAAACAAGCTCTTTGCACCAGGATTCTTTAAAAAGCTTTTATTGTGTTGCAAGATAATCCATAACCCAGAGCCTTGTAATAGTTTAAAATTGACTAGTATTTGTTTCAATTCTGTTTGAAATTAGGAGAAGTTAGGGATTTAAATATTTGTGAAACAATTCAACCCTTTCTCATTCTGCATAATCTCCAGTTGAAGGTTTACTAAAAATTAAATATATTTTCTCTAGAAGTAGTTCCTAGTTCCGAGTTCCTAGTTCCTAGTTCCTAGTTCCTAGTTCCTAGTTCGGAGACGCATTTCAAATGAAAACAAAAATAAATATTTTGTTTTAAATGAATTTAATTATATTGAAGAGCTAACGAGGTCAGTAGGAACCTAGTTCTTTTCCTTGCAATGCACAAATATTGCTTTTATTTTGTTCTAATACTATGCGCACAGGAATACTTTTTTATAANATTTATTTATTCAGAAAACTCCAAAAGTCCAATGAGCATGAGACACAGCAATTGTACAAATTATAAACAAACCCATTTTACTAAGCGTGATTTAAAAAGTGTCTACTACAACTATTTACATTGTAACAACATCAAATACACTTAAGTATTGCTAAAATGTCGTCTTCATATTCCATTGTTTTTTGGTTATCACTTTACGAGAATTTAACATGAATATTATTGAAAAGTGTTTGAACCTAAATAATGGCGCAGTACTGGATAGTGAAAGGGGTAAACAATCTTATCATATCAAACCATACAGTGTACAATTTACACGTATATATATGTATCATCGGTATCAGCTGAAGTACATGGTTATCTACAAAGCATGATACTTTACAAACAACTGTACAAAATATCTTTTCTTTCTTACTTGATTCCTGCAACGATAAACTTGTAAGCCATCTCTTACTTTGTAAACTAAGAATGTATTTTTATCATTTAAAGACGACATTAAAGACAGAAAACCAAAGTCTCATCTTTTGTGAGTAACCCTGTATACATATATAATATAATAAATATCTATAAAAATAAATATAATAAAATATAATATAAATAAAATATCTATATAAAAATATCTATAAAAGACTTATTTCATAAAAGTCGAAATTTTTTTATAAAAAATTGTCCCATAACTCTCTTCTTCTGCTAACATTTAAATGTTTAAATGTTCGAATTTTGATTTGAATCTCTTTTACAGAAAATCTTCACAAAAGAAGAAGCAAACGATCACTAACAATAGAAGAAGAAGAAGATGAAGATGGAAACAGAAATTACAGAATAAATATAGAAACTTTCTGCGCAGGAGTAGTTTGTAAAGATGGTAAAATTTAACTTTTTAATATTTTTTCAAATCACGCCCAACATTTAAGAAACCACTCAAGGTATTTAAGTCAAAAGTTCAAATAAAGTTTTGATGAAATATAAATAAAAGTACTAAAATACTAAGTGGGGGGGGGTACGGGAAATTCAACATTTTAAGATTTAATTTATTACTCTTGATATTCCACTCATTCTGTTTTGCCAGGTGTGTCCATAGATAAGGATAGAATTGCGCACAAGACGACATTTTTCATTTTGAAAGATATAAATGTACATAGATGTTTTAAAGATATTCCTTTTATATAGATTAACTAGGTCGGTTGTGAACATTGGCTGTTCTTATGTCATTGAGTACTTGTGGTGTACATGAGTTCTGTAGAGAGAAATTTAAGTTAGTTTAGTCCTTCTCATGTCCTTCTTCAGTTCTCGTCAATATGATATTTTGCTCAGTGAAATATTGTTCAAATAGTTCCATTCCCGGAGTTATTTTACACTTTATTATGAAATCCATTAAAACATGAAACCACCCCGCTTATCATTGAAGTACACTTTGACCCCTAGAAGTGTGAGTTCGCGGACTGTACACTTCTTGGTGATTTTGCGTACATAAGCTATCTATGTTTATTTCTTTATCTATGGTTTCGTCACCTATCCTTTGTCACTCAAGCAGCATGTTTCTTATGAAAAATGTTTTATTAAAAACTCTTATTTGATTTTATGCCTTTTTTTAGGGATGACACAAGATGGAAAGATGAACGTTTTAAAGTTGCTGAATGAAAATGGGCACTGGGTTGTTTATCAGCATGTAGATAAGTGCGATACAAGTGATACAAGTGACAAAAATGCTGAAAGTGTCGAAAGATATGGAAGTGATTATTCTCTCCAACCTCCAGATATGACCGAAAGACCAAAGAAACTTTACCAAAAAATAAAAAGAAGAAATAAACACTTCAAATCAAAATACAAATTCAAACAATTAAGGCAAAGAAACCCAAGATCAGTAGGATATACCAGAGCTCCACTTAACTCTAGAACAACTAATTTAAATTCTGACCTCTTTAAAAAAAATTCGCATAAGAAAGCCAACAAGAGAGAATACGTTTTTCCTGTAAAATCAAACAAACATCAAGGTAAATCGTAGAAGTTAATTTTTCACATATATAATACGAAAGGAACAGAAAAGTCGAATTTTATATCCCTATATCATTGCAACCTAATCTATGTAGACCTTTGATATGTCCAACTCACACTGTTTAACCGATATGTCATAGTTTGAAATATCAAATGTTTACGACATTGAGTTGCAAAGATATAGAGAAATTTGCATCTTCATGAATGTTAAAAAAGTATTATGAAGTTTTATTGTATTTTTGACAAAGCATAAGTTTAGTTTTCGGCAGAAAATAATCTAATAAAATATATAAATTGATAAAATTGCAGGCACCTCGAGAGGAACTATCGGTTCAGATTATTCAAACTCAAACTCTGAGGATTCAGACAATCAAGTAATATTTAATTTAAAAATAAAACTTTAAAGAGAATGAACACGTTATAATTTCAAGTGATCCTCCAGTTTTAAATGGATTGTCTCTTGAAATTACAAGAACAGTTCCTTTAAAGCACACAGGAATATTATTCTGAGGATGAGGATTGAACGGTCACAAATTTTAGTTATCCTAGGATGCTGTTTATTTACCCTAGGATGCTGTTTATTTATCCTAGGATGCTGTTTATTTACCCTAGGATGCTGTTTATTTATCCTAGGATGCTGTTTATTTATCCTAGGATGCTGTTTATTTATCCTAGGATGCTGTTTATTTATCCTGCTGCTAAAATTCATTTTCAAATGGAACGGTCACAAATTTTATTTATCCTAGGATGCTATTTATTTACCCTAGGATGCTGTATATTTATCGTAGGATGCTGTTTATTTATCCTAGGATGCTGTTTATTTATCCTAGGATGCTGTTTATTTATCCTGCTGCTAAAATGCCGATGAATCTAGAAGAGAAAACGCAGATATTTGATCTGTTTATCTTTTTAAATGTTAAAATTGTTTTCGGATTTTCCAATGAGAAATACAAATTTTTAATTAGTCTTCTTGTTTTATTGGAGAATGCAGTTTTATTTATTCATTACAATCACAACCTTGTTGATTAGAGTCAGATCTAAATATTACTTAATTGATCTCCACTCATCGATATCAAGTAGTACTTACAGTACTGAAAATATTGGAGGTACCACAGGACTTCGAGGTTCCCGGGACTCAAACAAGCTTCGTACTCCCAGTACTTCCTATTCTCCAGGTACTCCAGATTCTCGAATTACTCCAGGGTCTTCATTAATATCAGGGTCTACAAGCACTACACGTTCTCCAGGTTCTCCCAACCCTGAATTAACTCCGAGTACTCATGAAAGTACAGTTATGAATCCTAGGACAGGAGAAGACTATGCAATAATTCTGGATATCGGAGATATGTGCAGACACGTAAGATGTGCTCCTGATGAGTCTAAACGAAGGAGAAAAAGAGATTCTGAAGATTATCCTGATGAGAATATGGAAGATTATAACGATGAGGACAATGATGAGGATTCTGAAGATTATCCTGTTGAGGAAACTGAAGATGAAACTGAAGATGATACTGAAGATTATGATGATAATGATTACCTGGAAAGCAATGAAAATATCTCTGAAGAAGCACAAGCGAAGAAAAGTGCTGAAAATTCGTCATCTAGATCCGGGGTAATGTTTCACAAAAATTATAATATTCTTAACAGTCAATTGAAAAACTTAAAATCAGTAAAAAATACGTTGCTTTCAACTATATTTCAAACCACAATTTACGAATTAATGGTTTTAAATTTATTAATAAATACCTTTCTCAAGGATTTGAGTTACTTCAGCTGCTGCAAGAAACTGTGATAAAGGCCTCTTAAACTGAAATATATTTGTTGTGAATATGATAAGAACAGTTTACTTTTTATGCTTTTTTATGCCCAACTTTATTCTTCTTTTCTATAAAGTTCTGCTCTCGTATTTAAATATCATTTCATGAAGTTCTACTTCTCCTCTCTTATATTAATAGTTACTTCTTTAGTTCTACTCTCATACTTTTTGTTTGTTATGTCTTCTTTTTCTCCCTTTTCTCCTTTTCTCCCGTTCTCCTTTTCTCCTTTTCTCCATTTCTCCTTTTATCCCTTTCTCCTTTTCTCCTTTTCCCCCGTTCTCCTTTCTCCCGTTCTCCTTATCTTCTTTTCTCTTTTTCTCCTTTTCTCCCGTTCTCCTTTCCTCCTTTTCTCCTTTTCTCCCTTTCTTCTTTTCTCGTTTTCTTCTTTTCTCCTTTTCTCCTTTTCTGCTTTTCCCTTTTTCTACTTTTCTTCTTTTCTCCTTTTCTCCCGTTCTCCTTTTCTTCTTTTCTCCTTTTCTCCCTTTCTCCTTTTCTCCTTTTCTCCTAATGTCAAATAATAATTTCCTCTAATGATCTTCTCTCTTTTACCGCCTTCTTCCAGCTACTCCTATTCCTCCTTTTTTTTCTATACCTTCTTATTCTCTTACTCTCACTTAAACCTGTTTGACAATACATTGTTCTGTCCTACATTTTCTTCTTACATTTGTCCTTCTTCCCTCTCATTTTTCTACCCTTCTCCTACTTCTTCCCCTGAAACCTTCCCAATGTTCTCTCTTACTCTCACACAGGACCTATTTTCCAATACGTTCTTTTTCCCTATGTCCTACTACTTCCCCTTCTCCTAAACCATCTCATTTTTCGGCCCTCCCTACCTCTACTTCTGCCTTTCCCCTCTATCTTTTCATTTTCCTTCCATACCTCTCCTTCTCCTACACCATCTAATTGTCCTCCACTACCTCTACTTTTCCTACACCATCTAATTGTCCTCCACTGCCTCTACTTCTCCTACACCATCTAATTGTCCTCCCCTACCTCTACTTCTCCTACACCATCTTATTGTCCTCCACTACCTATACTTCTCCTACACCATCTAATTGTCCTCCACTACCTCTACTTCTCCTACACCATCTAATTTTCCTCCACTACCTCTACTTCTCCTCCACCATCTAATTTTCCTCCCCTACCTCTACTTCTCCTACATCATCTAATTGTCCTCCACTAACTCTACTTCTCCTACACCATCTAATTTTCCTCCACTACCTCTACTTCTCCTACACCATCTAATTTTCCTCCACTACCTCTACTTCTCTTACACCATCTAGTTTTCCTCTACTACCTCTACTTCTCCTACACCATCTAATTTTCCTCCACTACCTCTACTTCTCCTACACCATCTAATTTTCCTCCACTACCTCTACTTCTCTTACACCATCTAGTTTTCCTCTACTACCTCTACTTCTCCTACACCATCTAATTTTCCTCCACTAACCCCACTTCTCCTACACCATCTAATTTTCCTCCACTAACCCCACTTCTCCTGCACCATCTAATTTTCCTCCACTACCTCTACTTCCCCTACACCATCTAATTTTCCTCCACTAACCCCACTTCTCCTGCACCATCTAATTTTCCTCCACTAACCCCACTTCTTATTTTCTCCCTATACCTTCCCGTTTTCTTACCCCATCTCCTATTTCTTCATTTTACCCTAGTTACCTTCCCATTCCCCTAATTCACCGCTATAAGTTCTCATTTTCCACTCCTTCTCCTACTTCTTCCATTTTTCCTTTACCTTCTCCCTTTCCTCCCCTACTCTCATTAAACTACTGTTTTCCAGGGGTTTTTCTTCTTCAATATTTCCTTTCTCCTTCTCCTATTGAACCTGTATCCTGAGAAAAACCAATAGCTGAGAAGATTACACTTCCTGGATTCAGGTTGGATCCATTCAATTTGTTTTATTGGATCATCAGAACTCAAACTATATACAATTACAAGTTTAACAGGGGCAAAGTAAAACTCAAAACTTTTTTTAAAAGCGATAATAAATTTTTTTTTATCTTTTTGTCAAGTTTCTGTCCTTTTCCTCCCACCCCCTCTCACCCTCCCCCTTATCATACCCACACCCTCGTTCTTCTCTATTGGCCCCTGAGAGTTTTGTGGCTTTAAGTATTTAAGTATTGAAAGTAAAGCTGAGATTAGGTTTTCTAAACTCATGTAATTGTTTCAATTATTCCCTAAAGCAAGATAGTCTCATATCTATCTATCTATCTATCTATCTTATTTATCAGTTGATTTTTTAATGTATAATCTTCATCCTAAATATACAATTTTAAAACAAACAAACAAAATTATGAAAACTCTGTTAGTTTTAAATCTCCAGAGAAAAAATAATTTTTCTTCTCCATCTTGATTCAATTACATTGATTTTTTTTGTGAAAACTACCCACTTTATCGTCCTGGCTGAAAACCACCCACTTTATCGTCCCGGCTGAAAACCACCCACTTTATCGTCCCGGCTGAAAACCACCCACTTTATCGTCCCGGCTGAAAACCAGCAATTTTATCGTCCCGGCTGACTAATATTTTGGCCTGGATAGATCTTAAGCATTCATATATATGATTTATCGTTATTGAAAAATAAATTGCGTTTTCTTGTATTTTAAACACATTGATGTGGCCATATGACATATTGACACACTTCAAACTAACGGAAATAGTTTTCAAACATACCGTCTTCTATTAAAGAACTATTCTGATATGTAACTGTAAAATTAAAACTGGAGGGGCTACGAGGTCACAAAGTCACACCAGTAATGTCTTATAAATTTTATCGTCTTCTTCTGTTTATTTTGCCGTGGATGTTTAAAATTACCATCACATTGCTCTCACGTATTTACTGGACCCGACATAAGTTGGGACATTTTGAGATGGAGGAGCAGATGTTTCAAACTTTCTCATGCTTTGGACAAAATCACTTGTTAATTGAAAATTCCGTATTAATCTCAAAATATCTTGACTCAACCCTTGATGAGGTACAAACATGTTTAAATGCTGAAATTGCTTTTAGCATGGATGTGACATATTATTATCTAAAGAGAGGGTGCAAACCTATACTGACTTTATTCTGACTGCAGACTTATATATAAGCTTCATGTTGCATCAGATAGTGGTGTTGTTAATATTTTATCCCTTCGACCAACCTTCACACTCAGATATGTATTAACACAATATCAGACTGGACTGAACAGAATAAAATTATGCTTAATTGTGAGAAATCCAACTATATGCTATTCACCAGATCTAAATCCAACTATATGCTATTCACCAGATCTAAATCCAACTAAATGCTATTCACCAGATCTAAATCCAACTATATGCTATTCACCAGATCTAAATCCAACTATATGCTATTCACTAGATCTAAATCCAACTATATCCTATTCACCAGATCTAAATCCAACTTTAGTACTGAAACTAAATAGCTCTAACCTCCAAAAAGTCGAATCAATGAAGTTACTCGGAGTCTGGATACCTAAAAACCTAGATTGGGAGACTAATACAAGAGAAATATGCAAAAAGAGTTACTCTGTAAACTTAAGTTTATCCTTTGCTAAAAAATGTCTAAAATATCAAAGGCATTCAACCCTATTCCCGGTAAAACCAGTCACTCACAACCACCAGCTACGGAACGTTGAACTATTTACTCTCAACTATGCTAGAACGGAGAAATACAGAACATCTACTATTCCCTATATACAGAGAAAATTAAACTCCCTATATGATATAACCTTATCTTATTCTGTGATAAACCCCATGATATATTCAATTATATTCCTATGAAAATGTTAATCATATTATAATATGTATTATGATCTTGATTTATCTGTAATAAATCTTACTTACTTAAAGACTTATATCACATTTTCCAGGGCTTATAGTGCTTTCAACCGTTTAATAATATTAATTACAAAAAATAGGATAGTTTTTATAAATCAAGTCAAAGAACAAATTCTTTATTTGAAAGGGACTGTACGGCGTAGGCGCAATATTAAGTTACCCTCCATTTAAAGAGAAACATGTCCGATTCACAACCGGTACCTTTAAAACCTTTAATTCTGAGAAAATCTCTTCCCTTACTTCTGAAGTAGAAAAGCGCAAGTCCCTTTTGCAGAGTAACCACAGTAAAAACAATCCTATTTCTAAAAGAGAAAATGAACAGTCACTTAAAATAACTTTATAACTCACTAAATTATAGATTAAAGAGACAAATATGGTGAATTCTGGTTTAAACTAGTTAACCAACGCGGATAGTGTAGATACGTAAACAAGGTACAAAATACATTGTAAAGATAAAAAAAAATCAGAAACTTTTGGTTGCCTTCGTCACTTCTACTGAATTCAATATCCAAATGGTAAACTTTTTGATTAAAATCCAAAGAGAATAGATAAGTATAGAGTGAAATTAAGTTGAAAAAATTGCAGGTGTACTTCACACATTTGTGTTATATAACCTTTTGGGCCCTGGATCGTCTTTTATAAAAAAAATGTCTTGAAAATTATTTATTTATTTATCTTTGCAACCTGATATGGTGTAAACCTTTGATTTTTCAAACCTAGATTTTGATCCAACATAATTCAGAGTTTTAAAAATCAATGGTCTACTAAGACATTGGGTTGCAAAGATATAGGGTTTAGAAAATCAGAGTTTAGATTGCCAATCTTTTCTATATCTAAAAATCAAAATTTTTTATTATTTGATCCTCCTTGAATTTATAATCCTTGGTTTGAACTCTCTCTACAGATGCCTATACACACATAAAGTATGCTTTCGAGCAGTCTCGGAAAGGTTACAATTTCAATCAATGTTTGTTATCATAAAGTTGCATTTTTGTTGGCTTCCATAAACCCTGTTCGTGACAGAGTAAGAAAAAGTCTACTCTAACCCCAATATACCCATTCAACCCCCCCCCCCCCCGCCAAATCATTTTAAACTATGCTGGCCTTTAAACATTTAAGCATTTAAAGTCATAACCTTAAATTGGTTTAATGATGAAAGTGGTTAAAGGAGCTTAAGTCAATTGCAGATGTTTTTACCATTGACTTGTTTAACTGAGTCAGAAGTCATATTTAAACATTAATATAAGCTTAGTTGGATAGTTGGATAGTTGGATAGTTGGATAGTTGGATAGTTGGATAGTTGGATAGTTGGATAGTTGGATAGTTGGATAGTTGGATAGTTGGATAGTTNGGGGTTAGAGGAAGAGGGGGGAAGTGCAGGTGATTCATTAAAAACAAAAAAGTGTGAGAAATCTTGAATTTAACCAATAGAAGATTTTATCTTGAAACCATCCGTCATTTGTTTAAAATCATCCGTCAGTCATCTAATAGTCTTAATTATGCATAGGCCGGCAATAATATTATAATTAAGCATGAGACAGATATCATATTACACACATAAAAAGATAAAAACTAAATTTTAACAGTGAAGTTTGAAGAAATAAGAGAATGGAAAACAAAACTAAATTTAAAATTTAATGAAGAATATTTTGGCATTAAATGGGACTGTTGGAACCAACCCTGTACTGGATGGGATCCATTGTAAAATTACATGATCCAATCTATCTATCTATCTATCTATTTATCTATCTATCAATATATCTATCTTTCTATCTATCTATCTATCAATCTATCTATCTATTTATATATATATATATATATGTATCAATCTATTTATCATTTCTTATTTTTCATAATAAAAATAAGAAAAATCGGGAGTTTAATAACTAAGAAAGTCTCTAAGAGTCCCAAATGTGAAATGCCTCGTATCAAAGCTATGTGAAATTTGTGTATTCTGTTTTCTAGCATTATAGACTTAATATACACAGAGCGTCCCATATCATAAATTTAATCATTCTCGTCCAAATAACAGATTGCTTGAAAGAACCAGGTATATTCTTTATAAAAATTTGCATATTAGCCTTCACATAAATTTAAAAAAATTAATTTTTTTAGAAGTTTCTGCATAGTCCAAACAAATCTCAATTTAAAGCTCTGCAAGATCCAAAATGATCTGGGACATCCTATATACAAGTGTATGAAGAAAACTAGCGCTACACCTTTAGTCCTATCTGAGTAATCAGTGAAATATCTTTATTCCTCTGTTGTATTTACAGGTTTACACACAACTGATGAGACTTCAGAGACGACTGTGCGATATTCATCCTCCCTGTTTCGTTATATAAATGTTTCCCCCCAACTGTAAATTCATTTAATTCTTTTGTCGAATCATTAAAGAAGCCAAAGCAATAGACTGTATTCAAGTTAGAGGACTGAATTTAACCTTGGAATCCTACAGGGTGTCCCAATAAACATGGGAATTCAGTGACGAATATTCGATATCGTCTTTTCAAATAATTCTTTGATTTAGTATAGTGATACCTACTGAGAAAGCTGTAATCCGAAAGATTTTCGTCAGCTATGTTTACAATTTGTTTGTTTATGTTTGGACTGCATAAGGGTGTACTTAGTAAAACAAGAAAATTACAGTATACAAACAGAGTAAACTTGTCCGTTTTCACTGTTCATCTTGCAGAGACATTATAGACACACCTTTACAGCCATTTACCGTTTTCATAAAATAAACTCTAGCAGACATAATAATATTATGGCTTTTGAAATCAGGTATTACAATGAAAATTCATAACAAAGACGATATCCAATTCGTCACTGAATTCCCATGTTTATTGGGACACCCTGTAGATTTCAAGAATTTCACATCATCTTTACATTCTCATCCTTTGTGGGTAACCCTGTACTGTACACACTGTACACTGTTCTAACCATATAAACCTAAGTTAGAACCTAACTAACTATATATCTATCTACTATCTACTATCTACTGCCCATTATGTACCTGTTTTTGTTTGCTTTGCTTTATCTATCTATCCTAGTTATCTGTTCATCTCTTTCTGCATCTATCTATTTCTTCTTCTAACTATCTATCTATCTGGCCGTATATCTATTTCTTTATCTATCTATCTGCTGGATTGTCACCAAGCTACCAGAACCAAAGATTATATTTTCAGGGATAAATAAAGAAGTTTTCTCGTAGAAGTTATCCACAACTGCCACCAATAGTTTAACCAATTCTCGCGATTAAGTTTTGGCTGTCTTTATGAGGTACATTGTACAGACAGTAAAATATTTTTGTTAAACCCATCATTTGCTTTGAATTTTAACTTTTATTCGTAACACTGAGTAAAAATAGGATATAGATTGCCAATCTTTTCTATATCTAAAAATCAAAATTTTTTATTATTTGATCCTCCTTGAATTTATAATCCTTGGTTTGAACTCTCTCTACAGATGATAGAACCTAAGGTAGACCCTGATTACGTTGTGTGCATATTTCCAAGATTAGTCACATCACATATTGCGTATTTTCTAAAAAATTATTACAAACATTTCGTTGCAATAATTTTCCCTTTTAAAAAAAATACAGCACTCAACTGCAATATATATATATATATAGATATTTATCATCCATCTATCTATATATCTATCTATATATGTATCTATCTATCTATCTATCTGAACCTGAGTGTGTGAATGTTTTAGAGAGATAATTAGAGTAATTTAGTAAACGGTAGGAATACTGATAGATAGATACCTAGATAGGGAAAAGATAGAAAGATAGAAAGATACCGAGATAGATAATATTTAGATAGATAGGTGGAAAACTACCTTGCTAGATATAAAAATTTGACCTATTGGTTCGAAGGGCTTCATATATCAAAACATATTCTATAATTTAAATTGTTAAACATTGTATGGAAGCTCCTTTTATATACAGGGTGTTAATTTATGCTTCAATNGGATTAGGTTAGGGTAGGATAGAAAAATAGTCACGGTAGTTTGTCATTTTTCAGAACAAGGATGGGGGAGGGGTTCCTTCACGTCACATTTAATAAAAAAAACTAGAAATCTTTATTTTCGTCATTCAGAAATAAAGAAAAGATATCTTTAAAAAGAATAGAGATATATAAAAAAAATAATAATATTTCAAATCTTGATGAAAATATTAACTAATGTTCTCCTGTCTCTAAGAATACATTTTCTTTTATCCTAGAATATATTCTCCTGTATCCTAGAGTATTTTTTTCCTGTATCCAAGAGTATATTCTCCTGTACCCTAGAATATAGTCTCCTGTATTTAAGAGTATATTATCCTGTATCCTAGAATATATTCTCCTGTATCCTAGGATATATTCTCCTGTACCCTAGAATATAGTCTCCTGTATCCAAGAGTATATTCTCCTGTATCCTAGAATATAGTCTCCTGTATCCAAGAGTATATTCTCCTGTATCCTAGAATATAGTCTCCTGTATCCAAGAATATATTCTCCTGTATCCAAGAGTATATTCTCCTGTATCCTAGAATATAGTCTCCTGTATCCAAGAATATATTCTCCTGTATCCAAGAGTATATTCTCCTGTATCCTAGAATATAGTCTCCTGTATCCAAGAATATATTCTCCTGTATCCAAGAGTATATTCTCCTGTATCCTAGAATATAGTCTCCTGTATCCAAGAATATATTCTCCTGTATCCAAGAGTATATTCTCCTGTATCCTAGAATATAGTCTCCTGTATCCAAGAATATATTCTCCTGTATCNGGTCGGAGCATTCTCCTTCTCTTCTCCTTCTTTCCCTTTCCCTTCCCCTCTCCTCTTCCTTTCTATCCTTCTTGGCCGCAGCATTCTCCTTCTCTTCTCTCTTCTCTTCCTTCTCTCTCCATTAGTTTTCATAGGATTCAGAAAATGTAGGGTTTCAAATTAACAATATCAAGTCATGTTTTTTTTAATGACCCGATTTTAAACAAACCCTCATTTTAGCAAATCGTTAAAACCCAGCTCATACTACAACGCGACTATGTCATGAGAAAATCGATGATTTTTGAAAATCTGAATTTTCTCGGCATTTTCTCCCTCAAAAATGATAAATTTGTCAACAAACAGGGAAATGAGTGAGGGGCATATATAGATCTTTAATGTTAGATCGTTTTTATTTTAAAAATCTGTACACAGATCCGGATCAAACAAAATTAAAGTTTGGTCCCGGAAAAAATTAAATTATGGTTTAAATTCCGAAGTTTTTTCTTCCCCTAACCGAATGTATGTAACTACTATACTAGAGCTCGGGCCTATTCATTTAATAATATCCTTTGGTTAGTTGTACTGCCCTAGGCTGGACACATACAACCTATACATCCTCTACTAGGCTTTAATTTGCACCCGGGATACAAGTGTGCGAATGTTTTTGGCAAGTTCCATTATTAGTTATTAATTAAAACTAAGAGTTTTCAAGGCATTTTTTCAAGATTAAACTCAAGATTAATGTTATTGTTCCTCTTTGGTCAGAGATCCCTCATAATGTTTATTTTTATTTTTCAGAGTTTTATATTTTAATTAACATAATCTAATAATTAAATAAATAGACATTATTGGTACGACTTTGTGACATTGTAGCTTCTCAAGCTTTAATTTAAAAAAAGCAAATCTATATCTCAATAGCTCTTTAATAAAATCTGCTCTCAGCTGTAAAAAAACAAGTAATGCATAATTCAATCTAAGACGAAAGGAATTTAGTCATTGCCATAAACTCAAATTTTCTTTGCAACGCGATAGTGTAAACTTTTGATTTTTTCTTTTTTTTTCTTATGATTAGTATTATCATTATTATAATATTGGAGATTTCAGTAGTTTTCTCATCTCAGATGTTTTTAGCAAGGGCTTCGGAATGCTTGAGAACTTAGGTGGGTGTCTTTCTTTCAATTAATTGGGATTTATTTATTTCAAGATTCTCAGATAAAAATGCTAAATTACAAAGTTAGGAGCCTTTAAAAATAAAGTAAACCCCCCCCCCCCATTTGCATTTTTTGTGATTAACCAAAGAAACCATGATTTTATATTAAAAATAGTATGAATTCCATTTGAAACCTGTTTAAAACAAAAGTCTAGTTTTGAAGCCTTCGGCCATTTTAAATTGTCAACATGTGTGTGCCCTACTTGTCATGATGTCACCTGAAAACTGTGAGCTCTCTGATTGGTAGAAATTCTTTGATGATCTGTCCCTCTGATTGGTTGATCAGAGATATGTGGTGAATTGCGCTTTTCTAGGCCTATCACTGTAAGAAGACGGTGAACTATGAAATAATACAAAATGCTATTAGAAATTGTATTCCAAGTTGTAATAGGCTAGTTTAGTTCTTAAGTCGTTAAGCGGTAATTTCATGCGACCCTCCATACAAAGATTGCTATGTCCAATTTACAACTGTGCCCTTTTGAAACTTTAACTCTGATCAATAATGAGGAAGATACCGTCGTTTTTCTGACTCGAAAAGTGTTTATTTCTGTGAGTTTCTCAATTGCTTCTTATAAACAAAGAATGCGCACGTCACTTTCGCAGAGAAACTGCAAATAAAATCAAAACAGATTAAAGAAGCAAAAACATTGATATATAATTCACAATGGATCAGACAAAGGTTTCTAGGGTACCGGTAGTAAATCAGGCGTTTCCATCTTTGCCAGGAGAAGACCATAATATGTATTATAGTTATGATTACAATTTATTGAATATCGTAAAAGTAAAGGATAAGAATATTCGTCACGACTTAAATTCAGGAAGTTTGGTTCAACTTATATTCAGGTTTCTATAATCATGTTTGTCTTTTTATATTTCGCCCCCACCCACTCTGGCCCCCGTATTATATACAGTGATAACCAGAAGACTTTGGAATAGGAAGACGACTTTTAGCGTCAAGATATTACTTTGAAAAGTCCAATGAGCATAAGACACAACCATTGTGCAGTGTTAACAGACACACGTCCCTTAATTAGTGATTTAATAAGAGTTTAGTAAAACAATTTGCTTTGTAACAACTTTAAATACACTTAAATATTGATATAATTTTGTCTTCCTATTCCATTATTTTCTGATTATCACTGTATTCCCCACCCTCCAACCTATTCGTCCTATCCGTTCGTCCCTAGAATAAGCCTGTAACGGACGAAAATTAACAGAAAATTTCCATATCGATTAGGTCATAAGCAAAACAACTAACTGGAAAGAACCGATAATTTCCTTAATTTTCAAACTATATACCAAATCCAAAATTTTTTCGGAATTTAAGATAAAAAACTTTGATTATATGTTAATAGATCTGGGGAGAGTTTGGTAGACGAACAAAAAGTTTTAAAGATTAACATAAAAATTCGTTTAGGAACGTATGGAACAAAGTATTAAGCTGTTATTAGCTATACAAGAACGACTAAAATTGCTGGGTTTATCCGTTACAGTAATGTTAAAGTAAATAAAATTATGTGACCCGTCTGATAAGCTTGAGGCTACTCTATGCCCTACGGAGCTACTGTAGAAAGATTAAGAAAACTGATATTAAAGTAAACTCTATATTTCTCTATAGATCTACTCTACCCAACTATAATCATGCAGCATGCAACATATGTATGTATATAATAAAGGAAATCTCAACAAACCATTTCAAAAGTATCTAAACATAACTTTTCACGAATATTGAATATTGAGCATTTATAATTTTGGTCAAATGTTTTAACATTGAAGCAGGCTCTATTTGAAAATGAAAAATGAAACGAGAATCTGTCATACTAGTTACAAATTGCAAAATTTGGATTAAATTAAGTTGAAAAAAAAAATTTCATTCTGCTTTTTTCTGGTTTATTAATGATGCAAGTGGAATAAAATAAGAATAATAATGAAAATAATAATAAATACAGACATGTTAAATTTACGTTAATTTGCAAGGGCTATAATTTCATGACTGTTCATGGGTTCAGTGTCAGCAGCTGAGATATCGAATTTAGAATCATGTAATTAGCTAAACTTCCGTTCAACAAACTAGAAATATCAGACAGAAGATAAAAAAAACAGAGTTTAGCAGAATTCTGAACCGATGAATAGATGAGAGGAATGTACAAACTATTTCTAATACCAATTAATTTGAAAATATCAAAACTAAATGTTGGAGTGCTGTTTCACACTTGGGGCTTAAGGGTCTTGGGATACCCCTCTCCCCCCCCCCAGGCGGGGAGGGTCCCTGGGCCCCAAGAATTCCAAAGTGGAAAAAAATTGAAACAAAGTAATACTATTAAAATAATTTTGTTCAATTTTGTAATCATCTTTTATAAAAAAATTTATAAATAAAAAAAATTGTTAAAAAGATTTGATAAAATTACATTTCTAACCTGAATTGGACGACTTTAATATACCCCAATGTTGAGTCATTGCACTTATAGCTGAGATCTAGACAACGATGAAAGTGTCATCAACGCCTTTACCTTATGGTTTTACCTCTCCAACTCACTTACACTTTTTGTGTAGCCCTAGGCATATACATTTCAAACGCCTTATTTCTAGCTTAAGTTTAAAGGGAGTAAGGGAGTAATTGGTTTAATACTGCTCGATTTTTGTTTTCAGTGATTGATAATCGAAACTAAACCTCTTAAACTTATTTGACGTGAATATTTTCTATATACGGAATAATATCCGCCATGCTGATTTTATTTCTCAACAGATGAAGTCTGAAATGACGCTTGATATTAAAGTATATTAAAAGGATGGTAACCTGTAAATCTTCATCTGAGTAACAATAAAAAAGATATCGTAGTTTTCAAAATAAAAAGTGTTAAATACCGTCTAATTCCTTCGTAGTCTCTGTAGAATAAATCCAAAAACCATAAAAGAGAATAATCAATTTTTAGAAAAAGAATATCTCATTCATTCTTGAGTAGACAAAAATTCAAAAGGTACTGTTGTGAATCAAAGTTGCAACTCTAAAAATGGAGGTTCACTTAAGATTACGCCGATAGTCCCTTTACATGTAAAATATTAGCCAAGAACATGAATATTCTAGATTGACTGGACCCTATATATATTTGTATCTGATAAGGTTAAGAATAAAACTGATCCACTAATTATTCATTTAGGATAAATTGGAAACCCGGTTTTGAACCTAATCTGTAATAATATATCTAATACTTAGTCCAATAAACACGTTTCAAATATCTCTTAAGTTTAAATGATACAGAAAGTACAAAGCTGGTTTTTGGAAACTTCTGATGTTTAAAAATTTCGTTATTAAAATATCAAAAAGGAATTTAATTGTTTTTAATAAATAAACAAATAGGTGTTCTCATAAATTTGTTGGTGAGATTTATTATATTTTAAAAACATTATATTATAAAACAATATTTAGCACTTTTCTTATTTTCAGATTCTGGATTAATTTCAAGTTTGTATGGATTGGTTGATTTAAGGCCGTGTGTATTAATGCCCTGGTTCCTCCCTGATCTTAATCTTTAGATATCCGACTATATTGTGGTATACATGGTATACACCACTTAGATGATATCATCAGGCACGGTGCAGTAGCAGATACTAGAGTATAGTTCAATACCGACCTATCTAGTAGCAGATACTAAAGTATAGTTCAATACCGACCTATCTAGTAGCAGATACTAAAGTATAGTTCAATACCGACCTATATAGTAGCAGATATTAGAGGATAGTTTAATACCGACCTAACTAGTAGTAGATACTAGAGTATACTTCAATACCGACCTTTCTTGTAGCAGATACTAGAGTATACTTCAATATCCTATCTAGTAGTAGATACTAGAGTATAGTTCAATACCGACATATATAGTAGCAGATACTAGAGTATAGTTCAATACCGACCTATCTAGTAGCAGATACTAGAGTATAGTTCAATACCGACCTATCTAGTAGTAGATACTAGAGTATAGTTCAATACCGACTTATATAGTAGCAGATACTAGAGTATAGTTCAATACTGACCTATCTAGTAGCAGATACTGGAGTTTATTTCAATACCGTCCTATTTAGTAGCAGATACTAGAGCATAGTTCAATACCGACCTATCTAGTAGCAGATACTAGAGCATAATTCAATACCGACTTATCTAGTAGCAGATACTAGAGTATAGTTCAATACCGACCTATCTAGTGCAAATATGTTTTTTCTTTTCACAGTCAAATCTTTATTATTACAATCGGAATTTGAAATGGTCGGTTTCGATATAGCATTAGTTTAATCCTTGCGGTGGACTTTCATCGGATTTTTAAATATCGATTTTTTAAAATTTATTCTTTTCTTCGGATAGTGGTCGCATATTAAAGTTCGGTTTTAATATATTTACAATGTAATCCTTGCTGTGGGTTGTTGGCCTCGTGTTATCTGGATTCATTAGATCAAGAATTTATCAAGCAATCACCTGCCAATACACCTCAGCTCTATACTCAACATATACCAGCTTGCATTTAATGCATTTTATTATTCTCCCCCCCCCCACACTCTTTATTATATTTACAATAATGATAGTATTAAACAATTCTCAAAAAATTATGTAAATCAGAATGCAAAGTGTCATTGATTTAAAAATCATTTAGGAATGATATCCCATCCAAGAAAAAACGTTTTACTGATCGCCTCATCAACCTTTGATATTATAAGCTTATCTCAATTTGTTCGAAGCTTGGAACTTTTGTCTCGGATACTCATAATACCGATCGCTATATCTTGATATCTATTGCGGGCACTTTTCAATGCTGAATCTCTCTATTTCAGTTATCCCTGTAGGTTACGATTATCATGCGGGATATCAAATTGAGACTAAATTAATCTGCAGATTAACAAAAGATCAATTTCAAGTCTTGATCTCGATATCCACAATACAAGAGTTTGATCCCAGCTCAGTTTATTCAAAATAATTTCTACTTCCCCAATTTTGAATTAAACTAGTATCTAATATCTTAATTTTATGGAGTTCACACTCAACCTTAATCCTTTTACAAACTCGTGTCTTGATTGGTCAGTATTTGGACCAATAAGAAGTCAGTATTTTCAAAAACGATCAATGAGAGGTCTGCAATTGTTAGCATCAACTGACTTTAACCAATGATTATTGTATACTCCTTGATTAAACAGTAAAGCAAATATTACATAGTTATAAAATGTATTTTATCTTCATCTCAATAATTGACTCTAAACTAGTATCTAATATCTCAATTTTATCGAGTTCAAACTCAACTTTAATCCTTTTATAAACTCGTGTCTTGATTGGTCAGTAATTGGACCAATAAGAAGTCAGTATTTTCAAAAACGATCAATGAGAGGTCAGCAATTGTTAGCATCAACTGACTTTAACCAATGATTATTGTATACTCCTTTATTAAACAGTAAAGCAAATATTACATAGTTATAAAATGTAGTTTATCTTCATCTCAATAATTGACTCTTATCAACTTTAATTGACTTATTACGTAATATCAAAAACTATAAACCTGTTCAAAATGACGTCAGTAAGGGTAAAACATGAACAAAAGATTTTAAATGCTCTTAAAAAACTATGTTTTCTAGTTTTTTTACAAAAAAACCTTAATCATTGTATTAAAAAGAAGGGTTTAAAACTTCTGTTATTAGAGAAATGGCACTACACATCAAAGCACATTGTAATATATTCTTTATCAATGTGTACGGTTATCTATGTTATCCATGCTAGTAATATAAATATAATAATTATCTGTATGTTGACCATGCCGGGCTATCCTGGTCAGTTTCGTTCACCTGTATATAAAAATAAATTAGTTCAATGAGATTTGTCGTTTAATACAGACGTATATATACCCTTGAGTTTTGGCTAAGGATAGAGAGCCGGTAGTTTGGCGAGAGATAGAGCCATTTAGATTCTAATTAGACTTTGAGTAGAGTTATCTTTACGTTATCTCGGATCTAGATTGTTTACAACATTAAGCGATTATTTTCTTAGACTATCTATCTATCTATTTATCAATCTATCTATCTATCTATCTATCTATCTATCTATCTATCTATAAAAGTTTAACAGTTCTAGTTCCAGTGTTTTCTTCTTCAGTTCATTTTTCTTCATCTTCATTCCTAGCTCATTCTATCTATCTATTTATCTATCTCTCTATCTTTCTTTCTATCTATCTATCTATCTATCTATCTATCTATCTATCTATCTATCTATCTATCTATCTATCTATCTATCTATCTATCTATCTATCTATATATCTATCTATCATATATCTGTGGTTTTTAGTATTGGTCAAGGCTCCTGGTATCTGATTAGAGAAAACCGTTGGAGCCAGTATAACTGTGCGTGGATCTATAGACAAAGTTAAATCAAAAGCATAAAATAGTTTTTATTCATTTTTTTCTTGTCCCTTTCTTGGTCACATTGCCAACTATCTTAATTTCGTGTTGGTTTATGGTTTTGATTAAAATTTGAATACATAGATTAAATTTCTCTATTGTATTCTTGTTCATGCAAAAAAAGTTTTAAAGATATTAACATAAATCATTTGGTTTAATATAAAATTTGTAAAAATATTGTATTTTGATGAATTAGTTAATTGTTTGATTCCGCTTTAATTTTATTTTTTAATTCAACTGTATCTGTATTTATGAAATAGGATAATTTTTTTTAGCTTTCTATCTATCTATCATCTTTATTCTAAAAGATGAAAATCCGTCTATTCAGATCTGTCTATCTAATCATTTACTCATCTATTTACCTATCCATTTAGTTAATTTTCTGTCTATTTATCCATCTCTCTATGTATTTATGTATCTATATCTTCTGTGGAAAAGAATAACTTCATATGACTATCTATCAATCCTAAATCATAATCAAACCTAACCTGAAATATCATAATCATGGGGAGTTGCCATTTTTTAGAAGAAGGGGTGTGGGGGGGATACAACAAAATAGGGAGAACGGGGCCTAAACTTCTCTCTTAATCTGTATTTAATCATCTATCTATCTATCTGACTAAATGTCTATCTATCTATCCTTGTGTGTATCTATTATGAATCTGAGAATATTAAATCTGATATCAAATAATTAATCAACATATCACGGTTGTAATCCAGAAGCTATTTAGCGGAGAACAAAAACATGAGGATTTTAGAATATTAAACTCATGACTCATGAAGTTTAATTATCAAATAATTGTACAGAAAGGATTAAAAATCAGAAACCCACACTCCGATACCTACATAAAGTGACGTAATTAATTTGACAGAATTCAACAGTTTTGTAAATTGAAAAACGACAATATTTTTCCCATTTTTACATCGATATTAAACATTTTAAAGATGCCAAAAATCAAACCAAGTCTTATGCACGTTCCACTTAACTAAAATAGCTACATGACTGGTAGGACTTTGAGACCTCGGAGCTCCAATAGTTTTGATTTTATGCACAAGTATGACAAAAGCAAATTGATTTGGTTATATATCAGAAATTCAAAAAAAAATTTCGCTATTATAGCTCTTTAATAGTAAGAATTATGATTGAAAACAATATAAAATATAAATTTTTTGTGCAATATACATTAGCTTGATATTGTTCAGCCTAAAACATATTTTCTGTTCAATCCACTTTGGAAATACAGGTGAAGTATCTTTATATATCTAAACATATCTAAACTAAGAGAATCTGGATCATTAACAAGGTTTTACTAACATTCCTTCCCTCACAATACGCTACCTAACATTCTTACTTACTTTTAGGAAGGTGATAGGAAATTGTGGGGGGGGGGATGAGGAGATTTTAAAAAATTATATCTTATTTTTGTTTGGAAAATTATTCATTGAATTCTTAGATTAGAAAAAAATCTACAAAAATCCCCCCAATCTTTCAACTTCAGACAATGTTAAAATGTTTTAGAGCATTTTTAAGCGAATTATATTTTAATTGGCCACACACATTCGTTGTGTTGTATAGACTTAACCGTTTTACTAAACATGATCTTTATGTACTGCTTTTACATAAACATTATGTTAATGTACTGCGTTTATATAACCATGATGTTAATGTACTGCTTTTACATTAACATGATCTTAATCTACTGCTTTTGAAGAAACATGATCTTTATGTATTGACTTTACACAAACAAGAACTTTAAGTACCCTTTTACATAAACATGATCTTAATCTACTGATTTTACATAAACATGATCTTTATGTACTGATTTAAGACAAACATGATCTTTATGTACTGTTTTTACATTAACATGATCTTTATGTACTGCTCTTAAACAAACATGCACTTTATGTACTGTTTTACACAAAACTATCTTAAAGTACTGAACTTACAAACATATAATCTTATTTTGTGCAATGTACAATGTACAATGCACAATGTACAATGTACAATGCACAATGTACAATGCACAATGTACAATGTACAATGCACAATGTACAATGCACAATGTACAATGTACAATGTAAATTATGGACAATCGCGCCCCTAACATTTTCTAAGAGAAGAAGAAGAAAAGAAGTTGAATATGAGAAGCAAAGTTTAGAAAAAAAGTGCAACATTTGAGAGCCACAATATAGAACAGAGTTGAATAGAATAGATTATGATAGCCTAGAGTAGAATAGAATAGAAAAGACAGGTTTGAATCAGATATAAAAACTTTAAGCTGATTGAAGGGTTGCCCGAGGTTCAGGTTTCAGAAAGCGTGGTATGCTGCGTACAGGTCACCAATACCACGTAGAACACCCCCCTCCACACTCCTACAGCTTAGCGCTAGAGTGTCCCCCATGACTGCGTAGAACAGGAATTTCTCCGAGTGCTCTACTGGACTGAGAACCAATAGGGCGCGTCTAGATTGTAGTGTGCGCCCCCTGCTGCGCGCCGGTATAGTGCGCAACCTCAAAGATGTTCATGTGTGATACATTATGGTCAGTCAGTCCCCCACTATGGAGACTGTTGTCCTATGTCCCGCTGATTTTAGTTTATGTCCCGCAACGATCTCACACGGGATCCTACCTTGCCGGGAGCTAAGTGTTTGGACATCTACTGAGGTAGACAAAGGTACACAGTTCCTACCATGGAAGGGAAGCGTCAAGGCGGAGATTCTTCCGCCCTTTCTCCGCCTTCCAGAATATGATCTCCGCCATAGGTTCGGCCTCCATGATGAGATCAAGGAGGACTCCGGACTCCCTGTCCGCCACTGTAACTGGGTTCGGTTCCTCCGATACTCCCTGGTTATGACACCAGAGGTCAACATCATAGGATCCAAGAATATTGCCGGAGAACCAGTCTTCGAGGTCATCCGTTCCCTTGAGCCAGGCAGTGAACTGGTCGCGTTCCTTGTTCCTGAATCTCCACAGGAACTGATGCTTCTGCCTGCAATACAGTTCCTGAGACAAACCTTGTTCAAAACCTATATAGAGAACGTACTCCATGAGAGTCCACTAGATCTCTCCAGGTCATTAATCAATCAATCATCTCCGTCTCCGGATATTAGTCAACACTCCATCAAATCAGAGAATACAGAGAGTGAAGGAAATATTTCAAGAGATACAATTTCTACAATTTCTCCGCCATTAAACCGGTTAAATGTAAACATAAACAATAACAAACTAAATCCCCCAAGAAGATCAAAAACAATGCTACCTTGTGATACATGTGGGAAAATATTTGACCGACCTAGCCTGCTGAAAAGACACATTAGAGTCCACACTGGAGAACGGCCTCATGTTTGTGATTTATGCAACAAAGGATTCTCAACAAGCAGTAGTTTAAACACGCACAGAAGGATCCATACCGGGGAGAAACCGCACAGATGTGAGGTGTGCGGAAAAACGTTTACAGCTTCCTCTAATCTTTACTATCACAAGATGACCCACATAAAGGTATTTAAAGAGCAATCTCACTTTATCCTTTACAGCCTCCTGCTATTCTATTTATTGGTTTAGTGTATACAAAACAAAAGCGAGAAATACAACAGCTAAACCTTTCATTCTTTAAATCATAATTTTGCAAGGATTTTGCACATTTATTGCTTCTCCCCTCAATGGGAGGTTTGCAAATTTATTGATGAACCATGACAAAATAAATGTTATGCTAAATTATAAGTGTCTACGTTTATAATACATAAAAAAGTAACCTTTACAATAAAATCTTGAGTTTTATTAACCATAAAACATTTAATATTTCATATTGGTTAAAACCTGTAATATATTATTTTAGGAGAAACCGCATAAATGTAATCTCTGTTCTAAATCCTTTCCAACTCCTGGAGATTTAAAATCCCACATGTACGTTCACACCGGTACATGGCCATACAAATGTGATATTTGTACACGAGGGTTTGGTAAATTAACAAACTTAAAGAACCACATGCATCAGCACGAGGCCGGAGGCAGGCTGGATGTAGAGGACGAAAGTTCGGAGGATATCCAGGATACACTGGATACACAGGATACATTGGATACACAGGATACACAGGATACAAGTCCTATCAAGGATTTTCTTCTAAATATGGTAAAAAGCCAGGTTGAGCAGCCCAGGATGGAAGAGAGTAAAACTATGGGTTTTCCAATCCTTTTCCGACCAATTAACATGTAGATTTACAATACGTCCTCATATACATCAGCTCATGTTTCTTCATTTGAAAAACGGCTTTATAAACAGTTTAAACAATCTTGTGAGAAAACATATTTAGAGCTCATGATATTGCAGGATTACAGCACTCAAATATCTGTGATTTAGTAGCAAAATATAAAAATTTGTCCTTAAAGGAGCCAATGATAATTCAAATAAACTGTGATTGAATAACTAGAATAAATATCATTATTGAAATTGTTAAATAATAAAATAAATTTTCATGTCTTTTTTCTTTTTGTTTTGTTTAGAATGTAGTAAATGATGTGTCAACCTTTATAGTGGAATTGCATGTTAGGACCGATAATTATTATTGTTTGTTTATGTTAATCAGTTTATGTTATACAGTATATGTTACTGGTACAGTTAAAGAAACTTAACATTTTGGTGGCTTACAAGTTTTAAGAATCTTGGTTCAAATCATTTCATTGATTTTAGTTAAACTATTTCAAATATTCAAAACTAAGGTTTGCTTTTATTTTCTGTTTTTTACAATAATTGGTTAATACTAATTATTTTTTTGGGTTTATTTTTATATGCATAAACTTATTAATGCTTCCATCTTATACTTTTAAAGATCAAAACAAAATATTGGGTTTTTCGCATTTCCTTCATCTTAAACCGGAACCCATTTAATCCTTTATCTGAGGAACAACTAAGAATGAGAAAGATATCGCCATTTTTCATCTTGAAAGGTGTTGAATTATCAAAATGTACTTTGTTGTTGAAAAACTATAGGATATTTCATTCATTAAAGGGTACCGTTGTGAATCGGATATGCTACTCAATACATGGAGATGTTAGGTATTTTCCCTAAACGTATTTCTCCAAGCGGTAGCTCCGCAAGAATCATAATCTTCAAAATATGTAATTTTCTTGCGGCAATTTCCCCATTCAGTTCTAGCCGCACAGCTCGGCTCCTAGCCCATCCTAGCCGCAGCACCGGGCCTCATTTGGGAAGTTGCCGCTTTTTTTTGAAAAGACTATTCAAAGATGAGCTAATCAGCTCAACTCATCTATAACAGATTAAATTCTGAAGTTGCCAGATTTGTATTTTTGCTGGCTTACTTTACTATTATAACTAAAAATTGTTTCCTTAACGAGAGTGTTTGCGAAAAATGAAAGTGGGTTTATCGACTATACACGAATGCGTCGAAAAATTATCGATGAGTATAATTTGTAATAGCTAAATGATTTGTTTGGAATTAAATGAGTGTTTTACGGTCCGAGTCGAATATTGAAACTTTCTGAATTTTTCATCTTTTAAACGCAACAGATAGAATAATTTTCGACGTAATTTGATACCCCTTTTATTTTTCGCGAACACCCCCTTTAAGATTAAACTGACCCTACTAGAGGTTTTATTGTACTTTATATGTGAAGATATAAAGTTGATGGATCATTAATTAGGCCCTGGCTGCGTGCCTAGATGTATATTGTATGTCCAGTCTAACTGCCTGAATAAAAACCTGGCAACTGCCTGAATGTCACATAAAACCTAGACCAGCACGTCCCAGTAGTATATTCTAAATAAGAAAACTGTCTCTACCAGATGCTAACAGTGAATTATAGAAGCTTTTGTCTTACAGCTTGCGTTATCTTTAAACCTAGACCTCTCCTTGGATACAATTTTCTAAACCTACACCTCTCCTTGGTACACTCTTCTAAACCTACACATCTCCTTGGTACAATTTTCTAAACCTAGACCTCCTCTTGGTACACTCTTCTAAACCTACACCTCTCCTTGGTACATTTTTCTAAACCTAGACCTCTCCTTGGTACTCTCACTAAACCTAGGCCTTTCCTTGGTACACTCTTCTAAACCTAGGCCTTTCCTTGGTACACTCTTCTAAACCTACACCTCTCCTTGGTACTCTCACTAAACCTAGGCCTTTCCTTGGTACACTCTTCTAAACCTACACCTCTCCTTGGTACTCTCACTAAACCTTGGCCTTTCCTTGGTACACTCTTCTAAACCTAGACCTCTCCTTGGATACACTCTTCTAAACCTAGGCCTTTCCTTGGTACACTCTGACAAACCTAAATTTCTCTCTAGTACACTTTTATAAACCTACACCTCACCTTGGTACACTCTTCTAAACCTTTTCCTCTCGTTGGTACACTCTTCTAAACCTACACCTCTTCTTGGATACACTCTTCTAAACCTAGACCTCTCCTTGGTACACTCTTCTAAACCTAGACTTTTCTTTGGTACACTCTTACAACCCTAAATTTCTCTCTAGTACATTTTTCTAAACCTAAACATCTCCCTTATGCGCTCTTCCAAACCTAGATAGATAGATAAATAGTATATGCAGAATACATAATACAGATATGGATGGTTTTCTGAAATATGGTTTACAAATACTGTTTATAAAGATAATTAGTCGATATATATGTATGTATATATGGTATAAAAACATAAAGGGTGAGAACAAATAGGCTGTATAGTGTAAAGTGTATATACATTATACATATACAGATCTATATTGAATTAAGACTGTATAGTACAGATGGACCGTATTGTATACAGATTGTATACAATTGGCTGTATAGTGTAAAGTGTATATACATTATACATATACAGATCTATATTGAATTAAGACTGTATAGTACAGATGGACCGTATTGTATACAGATTGTATACAATTGGCTGTATAGTGTAAAGTGTATATACATTATACATATACAGATCTATATTGTATTAAGACTGTATAGTACAGATGGACCGTATTGTATACAGATTGTATACAGCTAGACGGTATATGACAGTAACCACATATGATACAATATTAGGTCTCCAATCAACCAATAATACTGGTTCCCCCCGGCCCATCAACCTAGATCTTCAAGACATATGGTCAATCCAGGGACAGATAGATAACAAAATAGATGGAAGGATAGATAGATATATCTTGATAGATGGATAGATATAACAATATCAACTAATCATTTCCTCTGACAATTCTTCTGCAATCTTCAAGAATCAATTTCAAAATAGTATTACTGGAAGGTGTAAACCTTTTAAATCTTAAACTATTTGACTTTTTGATGTAACATAATATGTTTTAAAATATTAAAGGTTTACGCAATCAGGATGCAAAGGTATAGGCGTTAAAAGCTTAGAGTTAGAGTTCAATTCTTTTAAAGGGACGACCGGCTATGTAAGGTAGTTAAACTGAGTATCAGTGTTGTGGACTAATTCTCAAAAGATTCATTTGAGACATATTAAACTTTTTAAAGATCTGTAAATCCTCGGTTTGAGCGCAAAGTTGACGTTCAAAATCGTACTTTTGGGTGAATACGTTTAGGAATCGTTTTTTTTAATTATTAAATAACGACGACAAAAAATGTAAACAAAATTCTATAGTAAAATAATTAGTTGTTTAAGAACAGGTTGAGAAAATGAAAATTAATCTTTTCATTAAAAATAAGTAATCTTATTCAATTATTAGTTTCTATAATCTCTCTTTAATCACAAAGATTTTCAGCAGATTTTCTGGAATTTTTATTAAAAAGACGACATTTGAGGAATTTGAAGAAATCTGCGAACAAGATCATAGAAAATAAGAAATTCAATTTAATGATGAAAAAGGAAATAGTTAATTCTAACTTCGATTTATTTTAAGAAATATGTTCCTAAACACCTAATTAGTTTAATATAGAATTTTTACTACATTTTTCGTCGTCGTTATTTAAAAAAACAGATTCTGAAATCGTATTCACCCAAATTCATGATTTTGAACGTGGACTTTGCGCTGAAACTCAGTAATTGTACTTCGTGGAAACGTTTTATATGTCTCAAATAAGTCCTAAAGAATTTGTCCACAACACTGCATACTCAGTTTAACTACCTTACATAGCCGGTCTGTCCCTTTAAATACTGATTTAAAATCTAATCATTTAAAAGGAAAATAAAAAAATGTGTAGAAAAAAGTGCATTAGTTTTGCATAACAATTCAACTGAAAGATTAATTATTGTTATATAAAAAAGTTTTTCTTAATTATGAATTTCGTGATTGTAATTAATAGATTTCTTGAATTTTAAGAGTTGTGATGCATGAAAACTGGTTTGTTTAAACAACAAGGTATATTTCAAAATAGATATATATAAATAGTACAGTTCAAGCTAGCTACTAGCTGATCAATACTCTATCTATCTCTATCTATCTCTATCTATCTCTATCTATCTCTGTATATCTCTATATATCTCTATCTATCTCTGTATATCTCTATCTATCTCTATCTATCTCTGTATATCTCTATTTATCTCTATCTATCTCTGTATATCTCTATCTATCTCTATCTATCTCTGTATATCTCTATCTATCTCTATCTATCTCTATCTATCTCTATCTATCTCTGTATATCTCTATTTTCTCTATTTTCTAACTCTGTCTATTTCTATCTATCTGTTTATCGTTTTATCTATTAGCTATCTACAGTGGCATAGTAGAGTACAAGCTAGCTACTAGCAGATCATTTATATATATCTACTTAGCTATCTATATTTATCTATTTTACTATCAGCTATCTTTAGTGGAATGGTAGGGTACAAGCTAGCTACTAGCTGATCATTACTGTATTTAACTATTTATCTATCTCTATCTGTTTCTCTTCGGTGGAATGGTAGGGAACAAGCTAGCTACTAGCTGATCATTACTGTATTTAACTATTAATCTATCTCTATCTATTTGCTTTTCAGTGGAATGGTAGGGTACAAGCTAGCTACTAGCTGGTCATTACTGTATTTAACTATTTAACTATCACTATCTATTTCTCTCTTCGGTGGAATGCTAGGGTACAAGCTAGCTACTAGCTGATCATTACTGTATTTAACTATTTATCTATCTCTATCTATTTCTCTTCAGTGGAATGGTAGGGTACAAGCTAGCTACTAGCTGATCATTACTGTATTTAACTATTTATCTATCTCTATCTATTTCTCTTCA
>NW_019397154.1:61458-76153 GCF_000591075.1 Eurytemora carolleeae
GTTGTTGATGATAAGACGGTTGATTTGTAAAAGGGTTTAAAGTAGTGTGGAGAGGGGGAGGGGTGTAAAACAAGAATTAGTTTTAAGATAAAGGAAGAAATATGGAAAAGGTTGAGAAAGAACTGAACCCAATTAGTAGAAAAAGATTTTATATATATATATATTGTTTATTTTCTTAAATTTCTAAAAATTTGTTCAGAGACATTTTTTTCTATAATGCTAAACTATGCACGGTTTCTGAAAAAATGGTGAAAAAACTTTATTTTGGACCCATTTTTTTACCAACTAACTGCAGCTGTTTTTCTCCTATTTTTTATATGATAAGTTTTGTTTTTGAGAATTTTTTAGAGACTTTTATAGTTTCGACATAGCACGGACATGTTAACTGGTTAGAGCTCTATTAAATTTCGCGTGATGTGATAAATTGAACCCAAACACAATGTTATCAGTGTTCTTACCATTAATTCATAAACGTCTGAAATTGAACTAATACATGTGTAAAGAGGCGAAGACAGATAGATGGAGAAATCGGCCAAAAAATGTCAGATAGGTGTTAAGAAAGAAAGAAAGAAAGAGTTTTGAAAATGTATAAAACTTTGCACTGTATCAATTGCAAAACCTGGATATAAGGGAACAAATATTGAGTTTTTGTTTTAAACAAATATATTGATTTGAAAATATGAAATGTTTTATCAAACTCAAAATATAATTTTACAAAACCTTTTTTGTCTTAGTGTGATTTAAAATAAAAAGGGATGAAGAGAATAGCATCGAAAAATATGAAAGAGTCTCCATAAAGAGAAATTAAAAATTGACAAATTCAAACTCTTTTTTTTCTTCTTAATTATTAATTAGCCCTGGCACTGGAAGGAATATCGAGATTGCCTGTGTTTTAAAGCAGTGACTGCATGAACTGATGATTTAATGCAGTAGATGGCTTTATACAGGTATTCAGGCAGTATCAAGGACATGATACTCTATACCAGACAATATGCACCATGCATTCTTCTAATCAATCAATCAATCCAACTATTGAAAAACCTACAGGGTTACCCACAAAGGATGAGACTGTAAAGACGACCCAAAACTCTAAAAATAGAACGATTTGAAGCTTGATTTTTTTTTTTTTTTTTGCATTCAAGTGAGTATTTTGATCGTTTACAATGGATTAAGCACAGAAATAAGCCAGTTTAGGCCTACAAGGAACCCTGAATGCACGAAAACGGACTAATCAAAGTCTCATCTTTTGTGGTAACCCTGTACTACAACCAGTTTTAATCATTCAATCAATTCAATTTGAAACAATATTAAACCACGCCAATCCATCAATCAATCAATATAATTAACAGGCTTCAACGTTAATAACTTCAGAAGCTAGATGTGTTTCAATTCATTTTATTTTTGCAAAAATCAACTCGATTCGATCTTCTTGTAATGCTTTTACCATTACAAAGGGACTTTTTATGAATTAGCCAGGTGTTTGATAAAGAAGTATCCAACAACTTACTCAATAAGTGTTATTTTTTGGAAAAAATAATAATTTAATACGAAATATATAAACAATTCCTTACTGAGAACCTTCATGCAAAGATGACAATGCTCGATGTACAACGATACTCTTGGAACATCAATCTGATAAAAAATGTGGGAGATATTGTCGTTTTTCTGACTCGAAAAATGTTTATTTCTGAGTTTCTCCGTTGCTTCTTGTAAACAAGGAATGCACAAGTCACTTTCGCAGAGAAACCGCAAATAAAAATAAACAGTTTAAAGAAACAAAAACCAGCAAATTAGGAGTTTAAACAGACTTATTTAACTTAATACGTAATTAAAAAGGTTTCTATAAGTAAAAATATTTGCTTTGTAACAACATCAAATACACTTAAGGATTGCTATAATGTCGTCTTCTTATTTTAAAATTTTCTGGTTCTCACTGTAACTTGATTTAGTATTAAAGTTCTAAAGGTTATGACTCTTATACTTTAAACGCTTAACATGGTAGAGGATAAAAATGTTTTAAAAACATTGAAAAGGTTGTGTTCTGAACATTCCCAAGATCCCAGTAATCGTAGATTAAAAAGGTTGTTTAAGCATTTAATAGATAACAATTTCATATGAAATTTTAAAGTTATGCAGTATACACGTTTCACAGAGTTTAGCATTGCATTGACGACGGGATGAATTGGTAAAAAAGAGAGACAGAGAAAATTTTTAACAGATGTCGTAAATGGAAAAAATTAATTTCTGATATTTCCGATGTATAGCTAAAAGTTTTGAAATTTGATGAACTCAACAAACAAATTATGGTGTCTAAGAAAATAAAGTAATTGAAAAGTATATGACCAGAGCTGAAAACTTTAGAATGGGATATCCTTAATCCCGATCTGTTAATTAATCTGGAGATTATATTCATGGGGAGAGCAGCAAGCAATATTTAATCTCGAGATTAAGAAAAAGAGTGGGTCAAGCATTAATCCCGATATCCATCATTCTAAAGTTCTCAGCTCAGTACCTAAAAGAAGGAAAAAAATAACCACAGTGATTCGAGGGTTTCTAACTCTTGTCTGAAAATGGGTGAGAATTTTGCCAATTACATCTTTGAACTAAAGTAAAAAAATAATTGCTTTATAATTCTAAAATTTACATGTCTAGGGCTGCAAAAAAGTAAAGAGAGTGTTGTAAAAGGCAAAGGCGTTGTTCCTAGCTGTCTGGACATCTGTAATATCTATATATATATGTGAACATTTGTATCCGTGAGATAATGTTCCCAGGGTGTATACTTGAAGAGTATGTTTTCTAAAGATTCAACTTTAACATTTCAAATAAGTTAATTTTAGTCTTCGCTCCAAGTTCTCATACATACACATACGCTACCTGCAATTTTCTCAGACGGGCAAAAAATAACCTCAAAAAGGTAAATTTCACCCAGGCTTAAACCATTCATTTGCAGCATTTGGAGCAAAATGAATAAAAATTCGGATCCAGATTTTCCAGTTTTTGTGCTAACCCTGATACTGTCCTGCCCTGCCTTTAGTTTAACCTTTACCGACCCCTGAGTCGGGAACTTAAGAAAGTATCGGTCCACCAAACTCAGTTTTGAGAGCTGAGTTGATTCCTTTTCTTGAGAGCCTAAACACGTAGATTTAAGATAATTAAGATAAGAACTATAGGAAAAGATGTTTTCACCAAATATATATTAATAACGAAGTTATATATATTCTCTAGTTCCTTTCTTTTCAGTATATTCTAAAGTATTAAATATACCTAACCTAAAACCTAAAGAACCATTGAAAAACAACTTTTCCGTAAAAATTATACCAGAACTGAAAATTGCGAATTTTTTAAATACAATTTTGCAAATTTTCTGAGATTCTGTGATTCAATCTTTTTAAAATCTTAGATTTCGAAAGAAACAATTTATTTACAGATTTTTGTTTTTCTGAACTTTTGGTTTTGAGAGAAAAAAAGGAAACCAAAAAAAATTACAAATTTTCAAAAAATATTGAAAAAACACCATACAGGAGAGCTGCACAAAAAGGTACAATTTTGCACCATATATATATGTGTGTATATATTCATATATATATATATATATATGAGATATAAATGAGTAAGACCTAAACGTTTAACCTGTATAGGATGTAGATTGCACAAAAATCACGAGTTGAGCAATTTAGGTAAATAAAGAACATTAACTCTATACTACAGGGTGTCCCTATAAACATGGGAATTAAATGACGACTTCTATATCGTCTTTATTCCATGCGGGATTATTTTAAAACATAATTTTGTAATATTGCATTTAAAACATTTCACGCTGAAAACTACTAGTCTCGGGATTCTCAAAATGTGGCCTACCATGTTTTACCCTCAAAATTGTTGGAGATATTAATAAATTTGTCCCGATTACAATTTATCAAAAATTACCAAAACCGTTCAATTGTCTAATATCTCCTTCAATTTTTAAGTTACAAAGAGAGTAGACCACATTTTAGAAAGATCGTTAGACTTTAAATAATTTTTTGAAGCACTTCATGTCATTTAACAATTATTGGAAATCAAAGACGATATTCAAGTCGTCTCTTAATTCCCATGTTTATTGGGACACCCTGTACCAGTCTAAACAGTTGAGAGAGAAGAACCAGGAGAAATTCTCAAAGAAAAATACTATTCGTGAAGAATGACAGTTTATTTCTTCATCATGCTTCACGTTGGGGAGAGTTGCCGGAAACATTTAACAAGAGCAATTAAGATCACTTTTCCTTTAATAAGAAGAATTCAATGATTTGTTTATATTTATGAAATTGATGTCATGATTCATTGAAAGAGATGTTTTGCAAACTTTGAAATAAATTCCATGTGTAAAAAAAATGTATCCAACGTCGATAGTAGCGTTTATAGTCTATATCAATTATAAAGAAAGAAACAGTAGAATCTACATTTTTTAAAGAACACGTTTTAATCGTTTATACATTATCCCTGTAAACTTTAGGATGTCTTTTTCAGTAATTCTCATGGTCAACAAAATAGTAGATAGATATAGTAATGCAAAAAACTAGTAGATAGATAAATAATGCAAAAAACTAGTAGATATATAAGTAATGCGAAAAACTAGTAGATGGATAAGTAAAAAACTAGTAGATAGATAAGTAATGCAAAAAACTAGTAAATAGATAAGTAATGCAAAAAACTAGTAGATAGGTAAGTAATGCAAAAGACTAGTAGAAATATAAGTAACGCAAACAAAAACTAGTAGATAGATAAGTAATGCAAAAACTAGTAGATAGATAAGTAATGCAAAAAACTATTAGATAGATAACGGATGCAAAAATCAAAGTGTAATGGGCAACTTTATGGTTTGTTCGAATTTGGCAGATATAGGCAAAAGACTATAATTCAAGAATGATTTAATAAGTTTTACCAATTTTCAAGAATAGTTCGACTTTAAAGTGTCGAAATGCCTTGACTTTTATTTTAACTTCACTAACTCACTTATACTTAATTTTCGTAGTACTAGTAAATATGTACATTTAAGAATTATTAAGCACTTGTTTTTAGTTTTAATTTGAATAAATTCTCATAAATTTTTGTGTGATATCTTGCAACCTTTGAATCACTGTGCTCAACGTATATATCCGGTAAAGTAAACCATATCCTTGAACGGATCCGGGGATATAAGTATATATATACATGGTAGATAGATGCTGTATTTGAGAGGTTGAAGGTAGTAATTTAGCACCATTCATGGTTTACTGGATACCTTTAGGCAACCCCCCCCCCCCTCCTCCTCATCTCATTCTAACCTCACATAACCTTAGAACCCTCTCATCTAAACCCTTTCATTGAAAATAGACCAGATTGAGGGAAACTTTACAAAGGTAGATAGATAGATAGATAGATAAATATATAGATATATAGACAGATAGATGGATAGATAGATAAATAGATAGATAGATAGATAGATGTATAGATTAATAGATAGATAGATAGATAGAAACTAACCATAAATCCATTAGGAACAAGTTCCAAACTAATCATATATCCTTTAGTTTGGAACTTGTCCTAAAGGATATATGGTTAGTTTGGAACTTGCCTTAAAAGAATATATGGTGAGTTTGGAACTGTTCCTGAAGGATATATGATAAGTTTGAAACTTGTCCTAAATGAAATATGGTTAGTTCGGAACTTGTCCCAAAGGATATATGGTTAGTTTGGAACTGTTCCTAAAGGGTATATGGTTAGTTTGGAACTTGTCCTAAAGAATATATCGTTAGTTTGAAACTTGTTCGCAGAGTATATGGGGTTAGTTTGGAACTGGTCCTACAGGATATATGATTAGTTTGGAACTTGTTCCTAAAGGATATATGGTTAGTTTGGAACTTGCCTTAAAAGAATATATGGTGAGTTTGGAACTGTTCCTGAAGGATATATGATAAGTTTGAAACTTGTCCTAAATGAAATATGGTTAGTTCGGAACTTGTCCCAAAGGATATATGGTTAGTTTGGAACTGTTCCTAAAGGGTATATGGTTAGTTTGGAACTTGTCCTAAAGAATATATCGTTAGTTTGAAACTTGTTCGCAGAGTATATGGGGTTAGTTTGGAACTGGTCCTACAGGATATATGATTAGTTTGGAACTTGTTCCTAAAGGATATATGGTTAGTTTGGAACTTGCCTTAAAAGAATATATGGTGAGTTTGGAACTGTTCCTGAAGGATATATGATAAGTTTGAAACTTGTCATAAAGGAAATATGGTTAGTTCTGAACTTGTCCCAAAGGATATATGGTTATTTTGGAACTGTTCCGAAAGGATATATGGTTAGTTTGGAACTTGTCCTAAAGGATATATGGTTATTGGTTAGTTTGGAACTTGTTCTCAGAGTATATGTGGTTAGTTTGGAACTGGTCCTACAGAATATATGATTAGTTTGGAACTTGTTCCTAAAGGATATATGGTTTATATCTATCCATCCTTTAGGACAAGTTCCAAACTAACCATACATCCTTTAGGACAAGTTCAAAGTAATCTATATCGTTTAGCACAAGTTCCAAACTAATCATGTATCCTTTAAGAACAGTTCCAAACTTATCAAGTATCCTGTAGGAATAGTTCCAAACTAACCATATATCCTCTAGAACAAGTTCCAAACAAAACATGCATCCTTTAGGACAAGTTCCAAGCTTATCAAGTATCCTGTAGGAATAGTTCCAAACTAACCATATATCCTCTAGAACAAGTTCCAAACAAATCATGCATCCTTTAGAACAAGTTCCAAGCTTATCATATATCATTTAGGACAAGTTTCAAACCAATCAAGTATCCATTAAAGCGGCAGTTCCAAACTAATCATATATTCTTTAGGCCAAATTCCAAACTTTCCAAGTCATAACTTTTAATGTCTACGTTTTCTCAAATGCTCTTTTTCTGGAACGGAAATTTCAAAGATGATTGAAGTAACTGCAGTGCTCGGCCCCTGAACGTGTTTTGATATTACAGAATAACCCACATATTAGCGTGTCTTATTCTTTAATATTTGCAAATAATCAACCCCTAGTTTAACCTATAATACCATTGAGCAAAATGTCATAAGTGATAAACTGCACTTGATAAAATGTCAAATTGAGCCCCCCCCCTCAAGCAGTCAAATTGAGCCCCCCCCCCTCAAGCAGTCAAATTCCCAAACGCTGAATCTTGTGGCATCTAATGATTAAATTCCTTGGAACCGACTGATTTTATTTGAAGAAAAAAATAGAATATCTTGAGAGATCTTGAGAAATCAAACATCATTCCCTTTAATTGTCAAGGTTGGCTAGTTTAACTACATCTATAAGCATCAAGAGTGGAGAAAAAATCATTCTATAATACCTTTTGTACAGTATACAAAGTATTAAGGCTTTTGAGCCTTGCTTTTTAGCCTACTAAACCACAGAAGTTTCACACGTCCAGTAGCCTCTGATCCAATAAGGGTTCACTTACCTGCTTAGTTAGTACTTAGGACCAATAGGATAGCAAAGGGGGCAAGATCTAAATATCTATCTGTCTATTTAATTCTTATATTTCAATAATATATCTAAATTTATTATATATATTTAATATATTTAAATTAGCGGCAAAGACTAATGGATTTCTTTACTTTTACCCGAATTACGGTGAAACATCGTTGTAGATAGATAGATAACTAGAGTTTAAAAGTAATTTTCTGACATGTACACAAGAAATATCAAAGAATATTAAAACATATCTAATTAGTTCTACATGAATAGCAATTCGGTTTATAACACATTTTAATGTAATTTTCAAAAAGAGAATTTAGTAGTCTATTTTTAAATATACTAATAGAATTGCTTCTTTTTAAGTCAAGAGGCAGCTTATTACATATTCCAGGTATTGTGTTAAACATTTATTTTTTTCTCTAAATGCCGTTCCTAAGGTATGAATTGCTTTTCACCTACTAAACGTCGTTTTTTGTACTAAAAAGTGCGAGCAGTAGGTACCATGTCCCGTATCTTTGAAACTGTTATATCTAAATATATCTGTGAAAATAATCAGACCACTTTTGTTGCATTTAAAATAAAAATCTTGATTGTAATTTCTATATATTTAGCTACTAAAAAGCTCATTTTTTGCAATGAATATATTTCAAACTATAAAAAAAAGGAACTGAGTTTTGGCCACAAACCTGGATTTTCTAAACCCAATATCTTTGCAATTCAATGTCGGAGACCTTTGATATTTCAAACTATGAATTCTGTTAGATGTTGATAGTTTGAAATATTGAAGGTTTACACCATCAGGTTGCAAAGATATAGGGATTAGAAAATCAGAATTAGTAGCAAAAACTCAGTTCCTTTAAACCTCAGTATAACTTGTTCATGCGATCAAATCTTAAACTATCTACTTGTTTCAAAACCAACAAGAACTGGGCTGGACCGGTGTTGGATTGGTTTAAGATTTAAAAATCAAGTTTCTGAAAGTTCCAAGAAATAGATCATTAACTTTCTCTTTTTCCTTCTAAAGTACCCCCTCGCTAAATACTAAACCTAGAGCTTGTATTGTTCACTCACACACTTCGAACAATGAGTTAATTAATAATTCATATTTGAACTTATAATGAAGTATAATATATACCTTTACAGTATGACAAACACTCAGTAATTTTCGTACTTTGCTTAGACTTAATTTAATTCATTTTAAAATTGAATTTTTTTCTATTTTTTCTTAATTGATCATTAAGCCAAGAAATGAATAGAATCAAAGGTTTACCCCTAATATCAAAAGTGAACAATATAAAACGGATAAATTTTTGGACACTTTTTAATATTTTTTTTAATAATAAAAGACCAAACGAAGATAATAACCAGTCCGATGTAAATTGGTTAAAACTGTATCTACATTCTACACTGCTCAGTTAATTAAAGTTGCAAGCTCTTAAAATGATCATTCAAATATCTGACATTAGACCCGAGGTTACCATATGCACATCTTTACATTTTAGCCAATAGGCTTGAGAAAACATTTAAAGAAGATCAATAGTTGTTCATTTTCAAATCTTATTATGCAATAGGCATATGAAGCGAAGGTGCAGTAACTTTTCTTCTTCTGCTAAAGAACATGTGCTATTAAGAATAATAAAAAAAACAAGCGTATATATAGCTTCTCATGACTGAAACCACCNATGCTATATATTTTCAACCCTATCCTTATTATGTTTAGTATGCATTGAAATTATATTTATATAGATATGAATGTCAGATTATACTACCCTAGTATACCTAGTATACTAGCTACTAGAGAGGAGAAAACTTTTGTAGATTAAACCTGTAGCTGCAGCACTAATACAGTCTATTTTCCCCTCTACGACAGCCACATTTTTGTTCGTCCGAACCACATTCTCCTCCTTTGTTTATCTGAGCGACCTCGTCTTTGCATTATTATCTTTTTTTCGGTGACAAATTCTTAAAGGCTATAATCTATTTTCAAAAATCTGAATATGCTAGGGGATAAATAAATAAAATATTAAATTTTCGTAAATTAAATCGAATAAGATGGTTTCAATTCATTTTTATAATCTATGTCTTTTAAGTTTTCAGATAATCCTTCCTGAAATAACTTATTGTCTAGTGAAATCATATTTGACGTTATAATGTTGCCAGCTTTTTTAAAATGAGCTTTTTAACCTAAGAATTCAATACTTTATTAAAAGAATATTGCAAGGATGTGCGAGGAGAATGTGGCTCGCACGAGAATTGCTGTGGCTCGCACGGAGAATTGCTGTGGCTGGCCTTTTGGACCGCAGCAAGTTTAATGACCAAATAAGCGACAAAAATCGCTTATTTGGTGTTCATTCAACTTTTTTCACCTAAGAAGAGATTGCTTGTGACTTAATTTGCAGTCATCGATATTTTGCTACCAATAAGCGATTTTTTTATTTGGTAATTTCGAGTGTATTTAGTTTAATAGTTTAGTCGCTGACGCTAAGCGCTATCCTCTACAAAAGTTTTGCTCTCAGGTTAAAGTAGAGAAGGGTGGAGGCTAGATACTCACATAGATATTGGATACTAGGATTAAACAGATGTGAATACTTTTTATTTTTATAACACTAAAGAGGAGAATAAGAACATGATTTAATCCTTAGGTTGAACGTGTGCATATTGTGGGATAAGCCATTGCAGAGGGGCCCACAAATACGGGGGTTAGAGTCAAGGTTCTTATTCAAGGAAAGTTAATTGCGGTCGCGTATACTCTGCGTACACATTGAAACCAGTTCTCACTGGGCGGAATTTGTAAACAAGAATAGATGCAACCTCATGTGTTCGTTTAGTATCCGAGAAGGATAAAAACATTCAATTTTGATAATTTTGAAAATTCACAGAATAGTTTCCTAAGACCAGAATATTTCATAGATTATTTTAGTGAAAATGGATTCCATGTCAGGCTTCGACATCCGTCTTGTGTTTACTTTTCCGCCCTAAGACAGTACACTGCAGTACTACAAATGTGTACACCTCTGAAATAACTTTCCTTGCATTAGTACCTTGATTATAGTGAAGTGGGACTGATAATTCGAAATATGGTTCAAAAACTTTTTTAGCGGTTCAAATTGTTACAGTTTTGAAGAAGAATGTGAAAATAAATAATTTGCGAAAAGAAAAAAGGACAAAAACAAACTGGGGAAGAAAAATTAAAGATAATTTCAAGATAATTGTACATTAAAAGTTCTGAAGATGAGAGATAATGATTCTCGGTATATTTAAAGTTTGTCACGATATGATATTTAAATATTATGTTTAATGATTGAAGGGCCCGTATCTATATAGAGATATACCCAGCACAGATTAGGCAAACTTAATGCATTCTTATCAAATAATCAATATGTGTCATTTAGAGCACGGTGATGCTGAAATAAATATGGTTTTTAGGGGCTTAGAATGTTATTATTGAGTGACACACAATCGTTTCTTTTTAATCTATTAAACTGTCGTGCAGATATCTTTTTTCAAAACTGGGTTGAATTTTAATGTCATAAAGTCTTAAAGATTTTAAACTCAAAAGCACTTGTTCTTTAGCTGAAACAACTTTTAAAAAGTAATTATTTTTGCATGACATTTCATGAATTTTATTTTTTAAATTACTCTGTATTTACTGTCAAACATTGTCTTGTGTGTCTCTCTGTGCAACTTCATATTATTAATGAACATCATTTAATCAATTCATCATCACTTTTTATCTTTAGTTGGTCTGCATTTGGTTATCTTGTATCTATCTATCTACCCAAGCATTTATCTTTTACAGGCGCAGATATTCTTACAGTATATAATTGGCCTAAAGGGTTGTTAACATATCATACATGATTCACAACAGCATTCTGTAAATCTTTAACCAATGGCCGAAATTAAAGAATTTGAGCGGCGGTTTAAATTTAAGCCGCGGTTTAAATATGGTTGGTTCCACTTAAAATTGTATCAAATGTTTCAAGATTTAAGCCGGCGCTTAATTTAAACCGGGTTTTGGCGGATTTAAACTGCGGCTCAAATTCTTTAAATTCCATCTCAAGGGACATTAAAAAATTGTTTAAATTTTATGAGAAAAAGTATATTTTATTTCGATTTTTTTTATAAAATATATATATATAAGATATATAATCAATTTATTATTCAATCAAAATTAAAATTCAATTCCTTCTACACGATGATTCATGGACTTGCTCCAATCTCCATTGAGGTCTGTGTAAGATATATATATATATATATATATATATATATATATATATATATCACGGTGGACTAAGCCAGTGGGGTCGGTCAAATAGGCCTAGGGTTAGGCCAGGTACTGTAAAAAGTCTGAACGCGCCATGGGAGTTGACAAAGTTAGCCATCCGACGGGACTATGCCAAGAACGTATGTTAGTCTGGTTAGGGCAACGTACTGTACCATAGGATCGGGCCAGTACGCGCTGTTGTCTGGCAGGCCGGTACAAACTGGGCAGGTCCCGTTCGAATTCAAATTTACTACGGTCCAGAGTGATATAAAGGATGTGAGTTCAAATTGCTAATGATACCATTTAATAAGAGTTTTCTTCAAGAGCGTCCCATGCCAATGAATTAATTTATTAAATGTTGCTTTACATGAATCCATTTTTTCGCCATTTATGAAAAGCTAAAAAAAATTGCAGATTGTTCTGTTTTTATTCCGGCCGTTGCGGCTGTAAATATTCTCCACAATTCCGAAAAATTTTGCCAGAACGGTGTATCTGTTCTGACATTTATCAGAAACCAAGCATACATACTTTGCCATGTATAAAATGGAAACTTATTAATTTTATTACATTTATTTAATCTTTTAAAACCCTAACTTTGATTAAAAAACAAAACTAAGATCTCATTGGTTAAAGAATTTTCAACTTAAAGTTTTTTTCAATACCACCGTTCTTTAAGGACTAATGAGAATATAAAAATAAATCGAAATTAATTTCCAAACCCAAAAGTTGTCATGAGTTAAATTTTATAGAATTATTAAAAGCATTGTTCTTACTTTTATAACACGCCAAGAAATCATATTTTTGTCTGAGAAAGGCTAAACTTAAGACTACTACAGAATCAACAGCCAAGGGTCCGTTTCAATCCTTCTGGTCAGCAATTATATCAATACAATAAAAACGACTTTTTATCAATAATCCACTCTAGTATGCCAGGTTCATTAGCGCCTGATCCAATCAGGGTTCAGTCATGTGTTTGGTGTCTATTCTGAACCAATAGAAATTGCATGGCGGTAAACTCTATCTTTCTATCTATCTCATCATCCAATTAGAGATAAATCCTTATATCGGCGCTATAACAGTAAATGAAAATATTTACTTCTACTGAAACTACACGGGGAGCCGTAGTGCATATGAATTTTCGAGCCGGGTCAACCTTTCTGGTCCCAGTTTGTACTATACCTAGCTCTATATACAGGACTAGCCGGTGCAACAAGGTTGACGCGGTCAGACTTTATGCTTCATATAGGTTGAATTTACTTTTACTAAAGGGACAGAGGTGCGTGACTATAGTGAATCCCTTACAAGAATTCTTCAAATTACAAGTTTACAAGTAAGCGAAGAGAAGATGTTCATTGTCAACTTGAAAACTTCTCTTCTTAAGTGTATTGATACATACAACGACGACTGTATAAGTACACATTTGATTCACATTTGATCTAAATGTAAGGAGTTTATTACGTGAAGGACAAACTCAGAAAGTCTAGTAAAATATATTAAAACTGAAGAGATGTATATGCACATTTGATCCTTGGCAAAATCCATAATTATTCATTAGTGTTCTCCATTTTTTTATAGAAAGCATTGTTAAGTTTTTAAATAAAGATCGAGTTAATCAATCGCTGTGTCGTAATATAAATACGTTTCATGTAACTTTAAATAAAAGAATTTAACGGCTAATTAATGCGTGTTAAAACGTGAAGATTGAAAATAAGCCTGAATATAAAAATAGTTTGATTAAAAGATATCTTATCAAAGCATTCTCTTCTAGCTGACTTATGTCAAAGCTTGGCGGCATTAGGGTACCATTGCCTGTAGTATATTTGCATAAAGGCGGCAGAGTGGTGATATACCCAACTCTCTCGACCAATCAGAGAGCGCCAGGGTACTTAGCTTCTCTCTGATTGGTTGGTTTACGCCGGAAGCAGTGCAGTGGGGGTGGGAGCATAGATCACAAGTGAACTATGGAACCTTCCAATAGGAGCTGAAGCCAATACAATATAAATTATAAAAAAAAAGTGTTCGTGACCTAGCAATCTTCGCAGTTATGATAATTAATGATGCATTGATTTCAGATTTAAAGGTTGCAAGCTCTTAAGCAAAACTCGATGAGAATTTTTCCAATTACTTCTTACAAACCAAGGCTAAAAACAAGTGCTATATAGTGTTAAAATTTACATGTAAAGTGCTACATAATTAAAAGCACAATCGAGTTAGAGCGGTAAAATCAAAGCCGAACGCGTTGCGACACTTCAAAGTCGACCCAGTCTTAAAAATTAATGAGACTTTTTCATAGGTAGACTACGTGTGATCAGGCCTACTTTTAATCGTGCCCAAGCCTGAACTTCTGATCCTTTTTTTTGTAGCCCTAGATAAGATTATTTAAAAGCCTTTAAGCTCGGTTCAGTTTTAAAGAACTAACTGGTCAAATTTAAAACTAATTAACTTTTGTTTAATAATTGTTAGAAAATGAAGAAAATCAAAAAGGATTTAAGACAGACGAAAAATAAGAAGAATAAAATATAGTTGCACAAGCTGACTTGATGTAATCTAATATCATCAATATAAAATAATTTAATAATTAAATTACTTATCTAGATGAGATCAAACCTGTGTTGGATAATGATCTGTTTGCTTGATGGTTAGTATTTCACTGGAATTTATAATTAACACATAGTTTCATTTATATAATAGTTCACTTATCTAATTGTTTCATTATGATGGATAAAGATTAGAGGTAGGAGGAGGGAGGGTAGAATATAGGATGGTAGGAGGAGGGAGGGTAGAATATAGGGTGGTAGGAGGAGGGAGGGTAGAATAGAGGGTGGTAGGAGGAGGGAGGGTAGAATATATGGATGAGGAGGAGGTAGGGTAGAATATACAGTGGTAGGAGGAGGGAGGGTAGAATATAGGGTGGTAGGAGGAGGGAGGGTAGAATA